>NC_135563.1:23390308-23690308 GCF_964340395.1 Glandiceps talaboti | reverse complement strand
TGAAATATCATAAAAAGCAGAAGAGGTACACAGATTTTAATGTTCCGGTTACGCTTTTGATTATGGTAGAACTAAGTGACGGTGCTAAGATGTAAAGACCGGTTGCATTGAATGATAAACTTTAACCTCGCCGAATGCTCTAAAATTTCTGCTTTGTCAATCAACAGAAAGTATAAATTACATAAGACTAAGTATCGGCTATATGTAAACTAAGACCTGCGGCTGTATGGCGTTATCGTTTCACTAGGGTAATCACGTTATTGAAACAACATCTCGATCGTCTGGCAGATTATGTACGATTTGTACTACCAGATAAATGAACCGTCACTTGCCAATTTAATCAGTACATTGGAGAGCAAATATATTCAAAATTACGCAAAATGTTAAAGGGGGTGCATATAGTAATTTTGTACTTTGGAACATTGGAACACTATCGCAGGTTATCCTTTTGGACAAAGATACATGTTACAGAAGTGGTGATGAAACACGTGTACTTGTATTTGAACTTTGACCTAAACATAGAATATATGCAAATTAATGTGGTTTTTATAAATCATTGAAATCGTCACCGGGCTTACGGAAATCTTTAGCAGTGTCTGTCTTATATTAAAATGTGTTTAACATTAGCTGAGCAATTCATACATTCACTCAACACATTTCAACTTATATTCAGCATGTCTGTTAGAATGATTATGTCCTTTCGGCTTAATACTAGAATTTCTAGAAATGCAAATCAGTTCCTTTGTTCCTTTAATAGCTCAGGGAAGATTAAATGTTGAATAACAATGTAGACTTTCTTCATTTTACACATAACATAATATTTTGATATTCACAACATGTAATTCTACAAATATTCCACTAATGTACTGTTGTTAGAATCGATCGCTGTTTAACTCATCTATGGCTCGAGTACAAGACGTAATTAGCAATAAATACATTTCATGATGTCCTGTCACAAAATATGACAAAATGAATAAAACATTGTTTTCGTGAGCCTTTCTCATCTGGTACAAGTATTCTATTAGTGTGGCTCACATAACAAATAATCGTGACGTTTTGTTATCGTATGTACATTTTAACCCCATTAATTTGACACATATTATCATTGAACGATAAATCGACTAACTTTTTTATACCCATGTCTGTTCCCCTCTTTTCTTTCTCACATGTTATCCATCAAGTTAAATTCTTCTGACTTTGATTAAACATTGCAGTGTGATTAAATGTAACTAACCATACTGTTACCTACTCAATGATTTCTAGACACGTATATTATTATTACATTACATTAAATGCAATATATATCATTGCCTACACCGTTCAAAGACCTCAACAAAAATCTTGGCTTTTATTCTTCCTATCACATTACAATTATGTATGACTTGCAAAGCTATATATATATAAATAAAACAAAGAGAAACAACAACACGAGAGAGAGAGAGAGAGACAGAGACAGAGACAGAGAGACAGACAGACAATTAGAGAGAGAGAGAGAGAGAGACAGACATTCAGAGAGAGTGACACAGAGAGAGAGAGAGAGAGAGAGAGAGAGAGAGAGAGAGAGAGAGAGAGAGAGAGAGAGAGAGAGAGAGAGAGAGAGAGAGAGAGAGAGAGAGAGAGAGAGAGAGAGAGATATGAACACTATCTGGAGAGGAAGATTAAAAGGATCCGGAGAAAGAGAAAGAGGAGGAATGAAGGGGAGGAGTGAAGGGGAGGAGGGGGAGAAAGGAAGAGTGGGAATAGGAAGAAAATTAGGATGAGGATCCCAGGTCCTCTCCTGTGTAGTTTGTTATTAAAGGTCATTATATCTAATGAAACGATGACTCGTGAAAATTATTTCAATCCAATTCAATTCAAACCTAGATTTTATTTTGACATGAACATAAAGTTATATTTGATTGGGTTCAATTTAGTTGGATTCAGGGATTATTTGGTTTCATTGAATAATACGATTACAAATAACGAATATACAAACAAGCATAGCTTTTCATCTTAACAACACGTTCTGGGTATATTCTATGTGAGTAGCACGCCACGTCGGTCCTGGTGAAAACACAGCTGAATACGAATGACGTTGATGTATGACAGTGTTTTCAACCGTCTATCTGCATGCTATTACTATAGATGAAGCTAGGAGATCAAAACGAGTTGTTTCTTTTATCCGAAAGAGGCAACTAAGTGTAAATTGAACATGATTTAGTAGCTCGTAAAGGTATTTGAACTTAGAGGTTTGTTTCAATAACAGAGGCTCTGTATATAGATGTACAGTGAGCTTTTAACTTTATACGGCTTCATTTGCCATTATATTATTTTGTTTAAATCAAGTTTTATTATTGCCACATTGCTTTGATATAATTATTACTTGTAAAAATGAATATTTTTGTTGAGGACTCAATCCAAACTAAACCAAACTCCACGCCACTACCAACACCCAAACCCATCGCCAGCATCACAACCACAATATCATCATCATCATCACCACCACCATCACCAACAACACCACCGCAAACAATAACAACGACAATGACGGGGGAATAGTGAAGTGTTACATTCGAACTATAATTTGATATCTTTTATGGAAAACTGTGAAAGGTTAACGTCTCTTTTAAGTACAACCAATACAACATACCTACATATCTGAATTTATATACTGTGCAATGAAATGTACATTCAGATTTTAATTTTCGTAAGGAAGGATCATGCGATGATTTTGTCTCTGTCTGTCTGTCTGTCTGTCTGTCTGTCTGTCTGTCTGTCTGTCTGTCTGTCTGTCTGTCTGTCTGTCTGTCTGTCTGTCTGTCTGTCTGTCTGTCTGTCTGTTTGTTTGTTTGTTTGTTTGCAAGATATCTCGATTAACTAGACATCTTCCTTTTGGTTATGGCAACACCTGAGACGGTTTTGGTAACCATGCTATGAATATTAATGAATTATTCGCACAATTAACGATTTTCGGTAATTAGGCTATATCGTTGCAATTCAAGCTTCAAATTCCATATAATTCAATGCCTACTTCAACGAGAACAAAGTGACGTAGCCTGTAGAATTTGTCAATATAGCTTACAGGTTTAATGAGTTATTTGCATAATTAAAGATTAATAGGTAACTACGCAATATCGGAAGAATGCAAGCTTCAAACGTCATAAAATGTGGTACACACAGCAGCGATAACAAAGTGCTAATGTCCTTAAATTTGGGTTGTGGTGTAGTTTTTAATTTTGATAAGTCATTTGCATAATTAAAGAGTTTTGATTGTTAGACAATATCTTCAAACTCCTTATACTTGCTTCAAACATTGATGGTAACAAAGCAAACGTGTCCATGGAGTATTTTTTAATTTTTAAAGTCATTTGCATATCATTAATTATTTTTGGTACTTACACAATACCTTAATGCAAACTTTGAATTCCATACAGTTTGGTTCAGAATTACACATTCTGGTATTACCTGTAAGAACTAATCGAATGGGTTTTGTCTTGTCCTTAAATTACTTTGTCTTCATCATTTCTTAATTTTTTTTATTTTATATTTCATATGTTCTCTTGGCCTGTAAGGACTTAGCCTTTCTAACAAGTAAACCGACCGGAAATCATATAGAAATTATTCATTTTGCACTCATCTCAAGATGATTTAAGAATGTTATTTGCACCAATAATCTCGTTTATTTACATTCCCCCATCAATATATTACTACCTTTATTAATAGTTAGTGTATGTATGGTATCTGTGTACGTTATGTATGGTATCTGTGTACGTTGTGTATGGTATCTGTGTACGTTGTGTATGGTATCTGTGTACGTTATGTATGGTATCTGTGTACGTTATGTATGGTACATGGTATCTGTGTACGTTATGTATGGTATCTGTGTACGTTGTGTATTGCTTTACTCTTTGGTTGTAATGTTATGTATTGTTACAAAAATGATAGCTAGTTGTATGGTACAGACACCAAGGGATTATTTTGTATCAAAAACAGAAGTGTCTTACTCTATAAATTCTTCAAAAGCAAAGTCAGAGGCTGTCGAGCATAAATCTGCTCAGAGAGTTTGCTATATTTTACAAGTTGGTTATCTGGTTGTCTTCTCATTCCAAGGGATGCAAATTACAAAATTCTTGAACAAACGACTTTCTTTATCCAAATTACCATATTTTAACACGTTCATTTTAGAAATGGGTTTTCCAAATTATAGAATAACTGTAAAGGTTATTATTCCTATCTTGGAACGGGAAGAAGGGCTGGGGTGGACTTTTGGAAAAAAAAGTGTTGTTGTTTTCTATTTTTAATGTCATGTTGTTTTGTGGTTATGTAGAAACTCTACAGCAAAGGCAAGACACCTTAATTATCTTATCAAGAAAAAGTACTTATATTTATTGTTAAAAGTATCTAAGAAAGATTTTTATATAACACAGGCAAAGACGTGCAAGATCAAATTTGGTACCCAGTTACAGTATGCCCTTAAGATGGTGTCTACGTCTGCTTCGGGTTGAACATTGTCAATAAACTCACGTAGCGATGACATTAATCATCTGTCGTTAGAATTACGGCAACGCGTTGGTATGCTATCATTGAAAACTACATGTATTACTTCAATTACTTGCAGGCGGGTAAGGTCTTTGATATCCACTAATGTACTATTTATCAATCTGAAGCACACCCAGTTAAATGATTGTATTACTTTAACTAAGTTCTTAGTAGTGTTACTAAACCCATTAGGGCTTTGATATACAAGAATGATAAGGTCATCGCATGGGAATCTAAGTTTAATGCACTAGATAGTGGAGTCTATCAGGTTCTCACGCTGTTAAACCTCACAGTATTGTTTTATCTTGTCTCATGGCCGGTCTGCCCGCTTTTATTCCTAACTATTGCAATCCTTTTTTGATACAAGTATCGTATTAGATCGAACATCTCTAGTGGATTAATGGACTCTCGAAGTTACAAAACATTGACAACATGATAGTCGCATTTGATATGATACTTGTTTGTTTGATGCATTGAGCTAACTTTTAATATTGCACTTGAAATACAAAATAATAAAAATTGCCTTGATTACTGAATACGATATTTTACAAATTGCTGTCGATCAAGCGTTCGGCCTACATGCACTTTTGATAAAATAATCCTGTGGGCCTACATGCAATTTTCATTAAAATAATGCGTATTGGAAAGGTAGAATCATTAAGAATTTAAAAAGTTATTTATTAAGTGTATTCATTCAGCGACAGTGATTTTAGTTTAATTTCTTGATTTCTCAATTTCAAGAATTTACAAATTCTAGAGGAACACGATATTGTCGTATTGTTGATTTCAGTCTGAATAGATAGTGGAACGCAACATTGTCGTATTGTTGATTTCAGTCTGAATAGACAGTGGAACGCAACATTGTTGTATTGTTGATTTCAGTCTGAATAGACAGTGGAACGCAACATTGTCGTATTGTTGATTTCAGTCTGAATAGATAGTGGAACGCAACATTGTCGTATTGTTGATTTCAGTCTGAATAGATAGTGGAACGCAACATTGTCGTATTGTTGATTTCAGTCTGAATAGACAGTGGAACGCAACATTGTCGTATTGTTGATTTCAGTCTGAATAGACAGTGGAACGCAACATTGTTGTATTGTTGATTTCAGTCTGAATAGACAGTGGAACGCAACATTGTCGTATTGTTGATTTCAGTCTGAATAGACAGTGGAACGCAACATTGTCGTATTGTTGATTTCAGTCTGAATAGACAGTGGAACGCAACATTGTCTTATTGTTGATTTCAGTCTGAATAGACAGTGGAACGCAACATTGTCGTATTGTTGATTTCAGTCTGAATAGACAGTGGAACGCAACATTGTTGTATTGTTGATTTCAGTCTGAATAGACAGTGGAACGCAACATTGTCGTATTGTTGATTTCAGTCTGAATAGACAGTGGAACGCAACGTTGTCTTATTGTTGATTTCAGTCTGAATAGACAGTGGAACGCAACATTGTTGTATTGTTGATTTCAGTCTGAATAGTCATAAGAAAAAAATACAACCATGAATGATCGATACAGACTACAGTTAAAATTCGATTTGTGCATCTTGTTGAATATTACATGAGATCTAAACTATAAATGTCATGACAAATTACAGTATCAAGCTACAAATCTTTTGCAAAGTTCTAGCAATCAGTAATGACCTTGATTGTCATCGTTTTCTCATCTAAGATTCTGCTGTTAAGTTGACGTGTATTCTGATAGAATCCTTATAGATGAGGACTCGGGAGTGTTGTTTTATAGTTATGTAGGCTCACATGTACACACTTTGAGGTGATGAGTATCGTTCGAAATTATTGTCAAGTTGAGCGATTAAGAACAGGGTCAAACAGTTCAAAAGTTACTGTAATGGATGTCTCGTAAATTCTTGTCTAGCAGTTTCATTGGTTTGTTAGTATCAGCTGCAGAGAGAACACAAACACGTGAGGGGAATAGATACGTTAATGGCCGTTTAATACACAGAATAAAATAGGGACAAATGTACTTTTACGAGGCAAATTTGGTTGTGTGGGGATATGGCTTACAGGATATCGACTAGAATACGCAGACGGTTTTTGCCGATTGTCATTATCAAAGTGCCGCCATTCACCGAGTGTCGATATCAAGGTGGTCCCAGCCTCTACCTCTCAACGAAGGTTTGAATCCTGATTAGGCGCTAGGCACTCTGTTATTGGGTCACCGACCTTACTTTAAAGACATTTAACACCAATAACAGTCGTTATTGTATTTTTGACCCCACTTTCGTGATTGAACAAATATCCGATGTTATTATATTCTTAACGTACACTGAAAAATCAATCGAAGTATAGCTTGCTATAATTTTACATAAAACTCGACTGAATGTAATAAGTGATATAGCTTTGCCTATTACAGTTAGATTGATAGCAACGGTTAAAGGTGCAAAAAAATCCACATTTTGTTTATAAAATAACAAGTTGGCTACTCTACCTTAATAACGATTTATAGGTTACGAACAACAACGTGTACGTGTTAGTCCTGAAATCCATTTCAATTTGTACGATATTATCTCAAAAAAGAGTCATCACTTTAGAAATCAGTTTTCTTTCTAATGATCAAGAGATGTCAATTTTTTGTCGAATCCTTATCATGTCAGAATCTATATGGATCTAGTCAATGTGTTCTATTGGGAATTTCGTGTAACACATTTATATGTCGCATGCAGATACATACTTTTGAGTTTTACATACAGTACACACTGTACTGACAGTGTACTGTCTGAGTATTATTTTGAGTGAAACTATTGTATAATGCAATATCGTAGCGTCATATGTTCTCTAAGTTCACACGATAACTGAATTAGTAGGTTGTTTTCAATTGTATTTTGTAGAATAGAGTTGGACATTTCCTGTAATTGTAAAAAAATGTCTGAAGTCTTTCATTTCAGAATCGATCGATATGATGTCATCTGATGGTGATTGTTTTGCGTCAAAGTTCATGTACAAATTTAAAAGTTGACATTTAAAACTGGCAGTAACAAATTATAATATTTATTAATTATGACTAATTATTGGCAAAAAAATAAATATGAAAAATTCAGATGAAAGTATAAAATATTCTGGTGGCGAAATGGCGAAAAATGTGAGACCACTTACCTGTAGCAAATATCATTGCCATACAAATCGCAATGTATAAGCCATATGTATGGAGTAATCGTTCGCCTCTAGTTATCTTCATAATGAAAACTGCTGTAATACTAATGTCGGATTTGCAACTCGTCTTGGACTTCCAATCACTCACTGCATGATGATTTGTAAAGCAGGTTAAAGTTGTTAAAGTGTTAACCTTGTTTGAGCAGCACTGACCACACACACTGTCCGTTGAGCCTTAGCAGAGAAGGAGTTTTCATAGATCTACTTTACACTGTAAAATTACGACCCGCTAATTAAAATTCCATTCGACGCAATTCTATATTCGAGCCTGGGAGCACAAGAGATAATATCCTGGAACGGATGTGGTGTGAAACGTTGGACACCACAATGCATCATTGGTCAGTTGAACAACGCATGAGAGAAGTTAAATGGCAAAAGGAGAGAGCAAGAGAGAGAAATGGGTAGAGGAAAAGCAGAGTAGATAAAGATGTTCCATGCGCGTGACGAAACTTCACATAGTCAGCCAGACGCGTGGCTACAAGGCAATTCTCGTCTGATTATTCTTGTATGTAAGTCAGCAATAAGTAAAGCGAGACTTTTGGCGGGAGTGATTTGTTCAGTATGAAGAACTTTGTGATCAAGCGTAGCTAATTAACCGATGTTTTGGCTGCCATTTGATTCGCCTACGTCTATTACACCCACAGCATGACTAATCTATTGTCAACATAGGTTTTAAATCACGATCATCGCCATCAATATCGTCATCATAATCTCCACGTCATCCGTATGGAGAACTTCAAAGTCGTGGACTGAATTCAAATGAATTATTGATAACATGAGCGAATGTAATATGTATTCAACGAGTTGGATCGTGTGACACGTTGTGCTGAACGTTTATTAGTCGGTAAAGTGTCGGTTTTCAATATGAAAACAAACGTTAGTCTGCCTACGGTTTGAAACAGTATACTTCATATCAAAAAATTGCATTTTATTCATTTTTTACAGTTCACGACTCTTTAGAAATAAAGAATTCGTGTCAGGATAGATTTATTAATTTCATCGTAATTCAAGACGACATTGAAGAGCTCTTCAATTTTCGTCAATATTCATATTAAATTTTGATACTACTAAGCGGGAAGTTTCTTGAAACAACACAACGTCAATGAACAAGTCCCCTGATAATATAAAATCAATATCATTATTGTAAAATCTCGGGTCACACCAACTGATCAGGTTTCGGGGATGGTGTGTTCATGTTGACAGAAGAAAATCTCTATGAGCATGAGAATTGTCTACTAATGATGCAAAGCCATTCAAGAACAATATTTATCCAGTTAGTTGGTAACCACAAAGAATAACTGTACGCAACACGTCAGCCAAAATAGTGATGTTTATTTGCTCTCAGATCGCTTGATCAGGAACATTATAGTGTTGAAAACAAGCATGTCGCCGCAGGGATAAATTCGAGGACGATTCGCCACTTCTCTATATGTCTTATGGGAATCTATCAAGTTATTGTATTAAGTCATTTATTTCTATAGGAGAAGCTGATAAAGCAAACTGAAAGCGGTCTCAGATGTGTAGATTAATATAAAATCAAATTATATTCATCTCCCATAAATGGCTTTACGATATAGCTCTGTCAGTCAGTCAACCTGTCTGCCTGCCTGCCTGCCTGCCTGCCTGTCTGATTGTCTGTCTGTCTGTCTGTCTGTCTGTCTCTCTGTCTGTCTGTCTGTCTGTCTGTCTGTCTGTCTGTCTGTCTGTCTGTCTGCCTGCCTGTCTATGTTGGGGACCATGGCTCGAACTGATAGTTTTAAGTCAAGATATATACACGCTATGGTTTTTGAAATGTTCAGTTTTATAATAGCAAAATATTAAAAAGTGTGAGAAAATAAAAACTCAAAATAGATTAGAAGGTTAAGGTTAGGTTTCTTGAAAGGACCTGTCATAAACAATTTTGAGGAAAGTGACCGATTCTTCTCCTTGGTATCAATTTTCATCTTATGTTTAAAGCACACTTAAACCTTTCCTTCGCCAGGATACTTAAAGACGAATACATGGAATGTTACAAGGACATAGAATCTACTAATCACGACTCATGGGAGATAACAATCTATCTGCATAGCGGCGGAATATTTGATATGGCCAAGGAAATGATTGACATAAAAGGGGTCAGTACCCTTATATATATATATATATATATATATATATATATATATATATATATATATATATATATATATATATATATATATATATGTACTACTAACACCTGGTTACGTATGTATAAGTTGGGAACCACCCAGTGGAGATTCATACATGAGACAAAATGTGCGCATATCGGCTCTGAATCCTAAAGGTAATTAGAATAGCGTGAGAAAAAAACCCTATTACAATCGGAAACGAATTGATTCTTCATTACCGCATCCTTTGCCGCCAAATGGTATCCAAGAGTTCTATGACAAATGTCTTGAGTTTTGAAAATGTAATTTATCGTTACACAGTGTCGATGGTCTGTTTTACAGTGGTTGGAATTATCACACTAGACCGATGTGTACTGAGATAGATTTGCGTTTGACAGCAATTGCAGGATGGAGGACAGATGACGCACGATTTCAAAATGTATAATACGTCTAGTAAGGAAAAATTGCATACAAGTACTGAAGAGTTACAGGTTTTTTTGGACATTACAAACATCAAATACGTTGTTTTCTTGGTCAGAATGTATTACATTCACATGTGCTGGTTGCTTGTGATGACAGGTTCGTATTTATTATGACTCCAAAGGACGGTCTTGTATCTTGCTATGCTGCTTTCGATGCAAATGTATCTTTACTAATACGTTCCCTGTTATTCGTCGTCTTTTGCTCATTTTCGTGTAAGTAGCCTTGATAATCATTTCAAGGAGATAGTCGAGGACTCGTGGTGATTATTAGATTGTGTTAGATTTAGAACAAAAATGCTAACAGCTTAAAGTATGTCTGGTATTTCAAACTTTTGCACCATGGCAGTTATTTTATTAGGACTAGAATGTACACCCAGTCTCATTTTTTTGTTTTATCACTACAGTATAATGACAACGTTTCAATCTTTTATAACACTCAGAATGAAGGTATACATAGGTATTGAAACTGTAAGGTATATTGACCTGATAAATAATACTAACTTAGGGTGTACTAACTTACAATTGAAATTGACAGCTATTATATTAGTAGTTTCATATTAAAGTGGTTTTGTGTTTATTACATTCTGTACTTTGTTAGTTTAGCAATTCTAAAAGATCAAATATTTTCATCGTCTATTACACTGTCGCCCCAGCAGAAGCGCATGCGCATGTCCTGAATGAACATATATACAGTATATACAGTACCGTAGCCTGCGGGGGGGGGGGGGGGCATGGGAGTTGTCTCCTTCCAATGCATCATTGTACCATATGGGTTTATATCTCCACTGTAGTGTAGGTGACAGAAGGGGTGGCTAAAATAATGATCGGGTTTCAATTGACGGGGCTTAACATTTTTTGAGAAGAGAGGTTGAGAGGAACTGCACCATTTGTTTAACCATAAATTGTGTACATTTCCTAACTGTAGCTATGCAGACAAATTGCATGAGATAGTATCAAGATGACTGAATAAGTTCTATGTAAACTCGACCTGAAATATTTTGCTGTCATTATATATGGTTTGTTTTATCCTTGTCAAGCATTGTGAAAAAATGAAATCGACCTACTTACCCAATGCGATGGGTGAGGTTACCCGTTGACCAGCATTTTTTATTTTTTCTGACCTTATAGATTAAATTGCGTATGCTAAAAGATATCATGTAAATTGCATGCAAATGTATGTAAATTAGCATTTTTCTAAATTTTAAATGCATGATTGCACCAAGACAAAATTCTGCCCCCCCCCCCCCTTGGCAATTTGGTCAGGCTACGGCCCTGATATATACTCCCTTGACTGAGGAAGGAAGGATATGGGTCAAGCAGTGGTAATAGTAGTACAGTAGTGATAGAGGTAGTGGTAGTGTAGTGGTAGTGTGGTGGTACAGGTAGTGATACATGTAGTGGTACTGTAGTTGTATAGTGGTGGTACAGTAATGGCATAGATAGTGATACAATGGTGGTACAGTAGTGATATAGATAGTGTTACAGTGGTGGTACAGTAGTGGTATAGATAGTGGTATAGATAGTGGTATAGATAGTGGTACAGTAGTGGTATAGATAGTGTTACAGTGGTGGTACAGTGGTGGTATAGATAGTGGTAAAGTGGTAGTACAGTAGTGGTATAGATAGTGGTACAGTAGTGGTATAGATAGTTACAGTGGTGGTACAGTCGTGGTATAGATATTGGTACAGTGGTGGTACAGTAGTGGTATAGATAGTGTTACAGTGGTGGTACAGTAGTGGTATAGATAGTGGTACAGTGGTGGTATAGTAGTGGTATAGATAGTGTTACAGTGGCCGTATAGATAGTGTTACAGTGGTGGTTCAGTAGTGGTACAGTAGTGGTATAGATAGTGTTACAATGGTGGTATAGATAGTGTTACAGTGGTGGTACAGTAGTGGTACAGTAGTGGTACAGTAGTGGTATAGATAGTGTTACAATGGTGGTATAGATAGTGTTACAGTCGTGGTACAGTAGTGGTATAGATAGTGTTACAGTGGTGGTATAGTAGTGGTATAGATAGTGTTACAGTGGTGGTATAGATAGTGTTACAGTGGTGGTATAGATAGTGTTACAGTAGTGGTATAGATAGTGTTACAGTGGTGGTATAGATAGTGTTACAGTGGTGGTACAGTGGTGGTATAGATAGTGTTACAGTGGTGGTATAGATAGTGTTACAGTAGTGGTATAGATAGTGTTACAGTGGTGGTATAGATAGTGGTACAGTGGTGTTACAGTAGTGGTATAGATAGTGTTACAGTAGTGGTATAGATAGTGTTACAGTGGTGGTATAGTAGTGGTATAGATAGTGTTACAGTAGTGGTACAGTAGTGGTATAGATAGTGTTACAGTGGTGGTACAGTGGTGGTACAGTAGTGGTATAGATAGTGTTACAGTGGTGGTATAGATAGTGTTACAGTAGTGGTATAGATAGTGTTACAGTGGTGGTATAGATAGTGTTACAGTAGTCGTATAGATAGTGTTACAGTGGTGGTATAGATAGTGGTACAGTAGTGGTACAGTGGTGGTATAGATAGTGGTACAGTAGTGGTACAGTCGTGGTATAGATAGTGGTACAGTGGTGGTACAGTAGTGGTATAGATAGTGTTACAGTCGTGGTATAGATAGTGTTACAGTGGTGGTATAGATAGTGTTACAGTGGTGGTACAGTGGTGGTATAGATAGTGTTACAGTCGTGGTATAGATAGTGTTACAGTAGTGGTACAGTGGTGGTATAGATAGTGTTACAGTGGTGGTATAGATAGTGGTATAGATAGTGTTACAGTGGTGGTATAGATAGTGTTACAGTCGTGGTATAGATAGTGTTACAGTGGTGGTATAGATAGTGTTACAGTCGTGGTATAGATAGTGTTACAGTGGTGGTATAGATAGTGTTACAGTCGTGGTATAGATATTGTTACAGTCGTGGTATAGATAGTGTTACAGTGGTGGTATAGATAGTGTTACAGTCGTGGTATAGATAGTGTTACAGTGGTGGTATAGATAGTGTTACAGTAGTGGTACAGTGGTGGTATAGATAGTGTTACAGTCGTGGTATAGATAGTGTTACAGTGGTGGTACAGTGGTGGTATAGATAGTGTTACAGTCGTGGTATAGATAGTGTTACAGTGGTGGTATAGATAGTGGTACAGTGGTGGTACAGTAGTGGTATAGATAGTGGTATAGATAGTGGTACAATGGTAATGTAGTGGTGATACAGCAGTGGCACAGTAGTGGTATAGATAGTGGTATAGATAGTGGTACAATAGTAATACAGTGGTGATACAGTAGTGGTACAGTAGTGGTATAGATAGTGGTATAGATAGTGATACAACAATAATACAGTGGCGATACAGTAGTGGTACAGTGGTGGTATAGATAGTGGTACAGTAGTGGTATAGATAGTGGTATAGATATTGGTACAATAGTAATATAGTGGTGATACAGTAGTGATACATGTTGTGGTATAGATAGTGATATAGTAGTGGTATAGATAGTGGTACAATAGTAATACAGAGGCGATACAGTAGTGGTACAGTAGTGGTATAGATAGTGGTATAGATAGTGGTACATGTTGTGGTACAGCATATAGGTTTATTTTTGGAACGCACATAGTGCTTGAAATGGGGTGAAAGTATGCCCGATATAGTTGTAACAGATTGCGTGGTATTCAAAATCAAGAGGAAATAGTCAACAAGATTGTCGAGGCCATTGTGATCGGAACTGCTGATAACAAGACCCAGAGTTTCAGAGAGGAATACTAACAAAAACACAATTTCTGGCAAATTTTATTTGATGTGATCGATAAGAAAATCATGGATATGGCTCCAGTAAGAATGATGATAGACGAATTGACCTTTATTGCCAAGATATAATTCTAAGAAATAAACCTTAATTTAGAATTGAACAGTGTAACAAATAACTGCATTGAATGAATCAAATGTCTATAGAAAACAAACGTGTATAACTATAAATACACGATATTTTTAAGGATGTCCGAGAAATATGACTGCTCGAATCACAAATGTTTAATGGTGAAAAATAAACTTTAAAGTTTTGCGTAAAATGTGATATCAATATAAACTTTTGTCACTAGTTATTACATTTCCGACACCGAATACGAAAAACATTTTAACAAAAATAGTATACAAATACAAATGAATTTGTTCTACACTATACTATGCTACATGGCACAACAGGGCAGGGTATGGCAAGGTGCGACACTACACTGCACTGCACTACATTGCACTATACTCTAAAATTATAGTGAATGGGTTATTACAATGTAAACAATAAACAAACCTGAACTGTGTTTACTCCTCTAAGATTACAGTGAATGGGTTATTACAATGTAAACAATAGACAAACCTGAACCGTGTCAAATGTGATAATATAAAACTATGAAAACATGTAACAAGCTTATCAGTAACTGAAGTTCTTTAAAAAAAATAAAGATATATGAGAGTTGAGTTGAATATTCGTCTCCAAATAAATGTGGAGCTGAGTGGATACAAGTGAATGTGGCAAGCTAAAAGCAATGGTGTTTATAGGCAGCTTATATACCAGAAAAGTTTATAAAGTTCTGATAAAGTACAAAAAAGTAGTGATTATATTTTACAAATATTCAAATTATGGTTGTCTATCATTCTATCGGAAATAAACTGTACAGTCTTTCCTCGTTCGCAAATGAGAAAATCATATTCACCGTAAAGTATTTTTGATCTCTATTGACCCAAAAGTGGGAAATCAAAAATAAAATATAACCATATATATAACTTTACAGCACTAAAAAAAGAAAAAGCATCACGAAGGGTTAAACTGTAAAAATGTCCGACATAATACAGAGAGATGGACATCCCAACTTAGGGTTATTGTGTGTTTGGATGGATATCAGGTTTTTTTTTGGTCGGATATCAAAGATTATTGGGTGTTTGGATAGATATCAAAGAATAATCTAATCTAATCTAATTTTTTTATATAGCGCATTCCATATAACTATCACAATGCGCTTTACAAAGCACATAAACACGAGTACAAAAACAGACTCAAGCAAAAAAGTCTTATTGAAGTTATACGTCTTAAGACCTGATTTAAATGCCTGGAATGTAGTGTCACTCTACAGATACGATGGCAGAGCATTCCACAAGCGTGGGGCACAAATTGAGAATGCTCTGTCACCATAATAAGCAGTATTGCTGAGTGGTTGGTGTAATGCTATGTATTTGGTCAGATATCAAGGGTTATTATGTATTTGATATCAAGGGTTGGGCTATGGTGTGTTTAGATGAATATCGAGGGTTATTTGTGTGTATGAATGAATATCAAGGATTATTGTGTGTTCTGGTCGGATATCAAGGGATAGTGTGTGTTCGGACGGATATCAAGGGTTATTGTGTATTTGGATGGATATCAAGGGTTATTGTGTGTTTGGATGGATATCAAGGGTTTTTTGGTACGGACGGATATCAAGGGTTAATGTGTGTTTGATTGGATATCAAGGGCTTTTTAGTCGATGTCAAAGTTTAGTGTGTGTTTGGTCGGATATCAAAGGTTATTGTGTGTTTGGTTAGATATCAAAGACTACTATGTATTTGGTCGAATATCAAGGGTTATTATATATTTGGTCGGATATCAAGGGTTATTGTGTGTTCGGACGGATATCAAGGGTCATTGTGTGTTTAGGTGTGTTTGGTGAATAGCAAGGTGTGTGTATTGTGTGTTTGGTCGGATATCATAATCAAAGGTGTGTTTTAATGGATATCAAGGGTTATTGTGTGTTTGGTATGAAAACTGTACAAACCTCTGATAGGCCTTTTTCTAAATCGGCATGCATAAATTGAAACCTATTAAAGTGGCCCCTTTTTATCAATTTGAAAATATGTACCTCAAATACAATGTGTGTGTTTCCCTTTTTTATATTTATCGTTAAACAAAGGCCTCTGTAACCATCATTCATGAACCCATTTTAAAATGTACAGTAGTAACTCTTAAGTCTTTGTCCAATTTACTACGACTGTTATGTTTCGAACGCAGGTTGGAAACATTCGATCACATCATCATACATCGCAAAGTAACACTGCAAGATAGGCATATAGGTGATCAGCAGTATGCTACGTCCTAGCTACGCTGAAACAACAGGCTGAAAGAGCCGATTAGCGTGATCAAAGCGAAAAACCAAACACTTATGCGATCCACTACAATGGCAAGATGTTTCCACTCTTTTACGATCTGAAAATTAAAAATAAAACGTTTGAGTAACTTATATGTTCTGTCACATCATTTCAAAAGTTTGGAAAATCAACGTACAAACTTTTCTATTCATAACACATTTTCTGTTAGCCTCTCTCTCTGTCTCCCCCTCCCCACCCCCCTCTCTCCCCCCCTCTCTCTCTCTCTCTCTCTCTCTCTCTCTCTCTCTCTCTCTCTCTCTCTCTCCTGCAAAACGTCTCACAATGAGTGGAATGTTATGAAATAAATAAGAAATGTCACACACTCTTCAAAATAGAACACTGTGATGTTTCTGTTTGTGCTAGGAATAAATGGAACGAGAGCTACTAATAGCAATTGGTAAAGTAATGAATAGGGTTGAAGAAGAACATAATCTTCATATATTACGTTGTTCGGAATAAAAAAGCAGTTTGTTGAGAATGTATAGCTAAAAAATATATTTTAGCTGGCAACAATTATAAAGAAATAAATTTATAAAAGAAGAAGAAGAAGAAGAAAGGAATAACTAATCAAGCAAAGAAAAGTGTTTCACTATATCTGAATTAAAGTGGTACTCCAAAGATTATACAAACACACACAATTTTAAGTTAACCTCTCATTTTTGAATATTGTCTAAGTTTCTTTGATTTTACTGACAAAATGTAACTTATGACTCTCTACTCATTTCAAATATAGTCTGAGCATATTAATATTAAAGATGTACGTACCTTCTCGGCGTATAAGGTTTTTTTCAATTTTGGTCTCTGAAGTTCCATCAATTTTAGCAATAATCGTTCCAAATTGTCAATGTCACTTTGAACTTTCACCTCTCTAACAGCTGTCATGCTGCCATTTTTGTCCATATTTTGAGCTGAAAGTCCGTTCGACTTCACATCTTTATCAATAAGTTTTGAATCATCCCTTTTGTCGAGTTCCAAGTAGCTCATGGATTCTTGGGGATTTTCCAAGTCTGTGCACTGTGAGACTCTTTGAATTTCAAAGTCTGCAGTTGAGGGCGCTACACAGTTTCTTGGTACAGAAGATCTTTGGTCAGACTCATCAGGTGTAGGATCCTTGGTGAAATCATCTCCCAAAAGCAGATATTTCGGTAAAATTTGGAGGAATACCTTTCTCACCCAAGGACTCATGCGGTACTGCCTCGCGGAGCGGTGACGTATGTTGATAATAATAACTGTCATAATGACGGCCGCTGCGGTAATACACATGACGAACAACAAGTATGTGCCTATCAGAGGCGAAGTTTCTGAAGTTGCCGGCATAATTTCTGCCACCAAAAGACTGAAAATGGAGAGCGCAATCAGAATAGAAATGCAAATTGTCATTTTCTCACCGCTGTCAGAAGGCATATAGAACGTAAACACGGTAAGGAATGAGAAAGCAACGCACGGCAACACAATATTGAGCACGTAATAAAGAGCTCGTCGCTGAAAATGTAAGGTGTATCGTATAACACTGTACGCTTCATCCGGACAACAGTCGTCGAAGTCAAGATATGCTTCGACCTGGCTTTCGTTTGGAAATGTCCATTCCACGTTATCTATGTAATTTTCTTTCGGGACGTGATGTGACACCGGTTGAAGCACAATTTGAGAGGCATCAAAGTCCCATGGACCGAAGGAGAGTGGACATCTTTGGTGGTCGAATGGGAAATAGGTAACGTCAATTGCACATGGACTAACCAACTTTGCCGGAGGCACCATCCATATTTCACCGTAGTAATAAACGGTTGCATATTTCCAAGTTGGAAGTAACTGCTCGCCATCGCCGCTGTCATGATAAATAAAAAAAGAAAGGAATTTATCTGTCTTGTTCCGATAGATTATCACAGAAAATGACCGAGGTAATTAAAATGCGCTCACACGAGCAACAATTTGTGCGCTTTTTTGAACTTGCATCTAAACTTAAAACAGATCTCGGGACACCTGTTTCTTATCATTACATGTTTTTTTAACATTCAACTCGTGGTTGCCGTACGACCAAAATATTAAAGACAATCACTGTAAAAAGGAGGTTGCTCTGTTGTTTGTGTTTTCCATTTTTGGTTGGCACTCCCAAAAGCTCCTGTCACAGCAATGCTGAATATATTAAGATGACGTACCTGTTGTCGAGCACGAGGTCAGGATACCACAGCCAATCAAATGGCACGGAAACAGACTCAATATCACTGTAGTTTGCAGGATCCCATTGTAGACGAAAATCGATCCAGTACTGCAAATCAAATCGTAAAATAACAGTCAACGGAGTCTGTCGCCCTTTTTATCACATACATGATTTTCCCACCTGTTGATTTGTCACATTTTTTCTGTAGTTACATTCATTTTGGCATTACACTGTAATGTATCGGACGTGTTGTCACATAGAACCGTTTTCCCTCTACCTCCAGTAAGTTTTCATTTTCATCATGTACATTGTAATACCTTTTAATATCCCTTTATTGTCAACCAGCTTTCGTAGCTTTTAAGTTTCCACTGCGTAGTACTTTCAATCATCACATTATTTTGTAATTGTTGGTTAAAGCCGTTTTAGTTGCACGGTTTCCGTAGTTTTTATTTAGTGTTTTTTCCCTACTACTTTTATTGTATGTAGATTTCGCTGATGCAGATCTTCTTTGTAGGATCGAATCGTCGGAAGTTTTGAATTAATAAACTCTTTTTGAAACCTAGTTCTTCCTTCATCGTCGACTAAAGTCAACCTATAATTGTAAAACTGGCCAAAATGAACAACCTGCTAGTTTATTTCAAACATTGGCGGCAACTTCCAAGCAATTGCGTAGAGGCCGTTGTCATATCACATCAGTTATGTATTCACATAAATGTAAAATACTTCTGCATGCAAACCTACTATCAACTTAGTGGTGTGTATATAGGGCTTACAATATGTCCTGGTTCATTGGCTTTATCAAACTAAAAGTATTTTTTCAACTAATCTGTGATTAGTCTAGTACATACAATCTAATTAAATGTCACACGGGTCATTTTTTATTTACGATAGGTTGTATTTCACATCTACTTTGTTTGACCTTTGTTGGCATTTACCATCTCCCATCGGATTTACCAAAGAGAACGCAAATGACACACGTAGATGTAAACTAATCACTTGACATGCACATTGAATCTATAACTCTTAGTTGTAGACTAATCACATGCACATTGAATCTAGAACTCTTAGTTATAGACCGACCAGGTTTTAATCAGGTTTGTACTCTAGGAAATAAAAACACTAATCTGCACTTGCAATCATACCAAAAGCATTGTGGAACAAATTTTTTTTGGCTATTACAGAAATGTTCAAAAACATACAATTTCCAGTAGCAATGTTTGGAACTAATCAGTTGAAATGGCTGTTACCTAAATTTATTTGCTATATTTCTATTCTCACCACAAATTTCATATATCATTGTAAAAGTAGAAGTAAGGATTTAAACTTTGATCATCTAAAGAATCTTATTTATATAAAATATAGAACAGAAAAACGTATAGCGGAGAATAGTATTGCACTTCAAAAACACTTTGAGAAATGGCCGCTGACTTTACATGTAAATGAAGTGTACATCCTATCAACTCCACACATAGACTTATACATTACAAGGTACAGGTGATTGTTTTGAATAGATGTACAATGTAACTTGTATATTGTAAGGCATCTTTATTATATTTGATTTTCATGTTTGCTCCTAAGGAAAGAGTCCCATGTAATAAAAGTCACTAATGATACACAAGAATTACCCCTAAAAAGTACTTGTGATAGCAAAAAGTCACTTCTAGAAGTCACTAATGACTTAAGCATCCTTATTATAATTTAAAAGCCTGTGAGTGAGACAGCACACATACCTGATTCAGCCACACTCGTGTTGTAATTAATTGGTTCTTCTCGTCCTATGAAATAAACAAGAAAGTTTAAATAAATCTTTCACATCAGAACTTGTTAGCAACTCTGTAAGAGGACTTATTTTAGTACCATAATGTGGCAAACAGTTTAAATATTTTCCCCTACATTAAGTGTGCTTAGTTTGTGATAAGATTTGATATTGCACCTGGCCTAGACCTGCTGCGGTACAACCCTTACAGTTTCCAACTACTTTATGGAGACCACACTACGCTAGAGCTGGATGTATTCTCAATCCTGCAAATAACAATCAGATAATATAAAGTACCATCAATGTGCAAACATGTTATTCTATATCGTATCATGAATTGATCAATGCAAACACACGTGAATGTGCATTTTAAGCAGAGTTTCAATACACATGGTAGTAGAATGTTATAACCTGATTTGCTAGTGTTGATATATCTACATGTGCATCCATGCTTTCTATATATTGTATAAACAAAGCCCAGTACAGTCACTGTAATTTGTAACTATATTTTACAATTCTGTGGGAATCGAGAACGGGTTGCAGAGTGGTACTGGAAAGAACGAATAATTTATAATTAGAGTGTCGATGATAGGTTTATCCTTTTCATAGTTTAATAATGTAATTATAAATTAACCGTATCCGTTAGGTAAATAATAGGCTGTGAGTTAGGCTTATAGGTCTCTATCAACAACATTCATAAACTTTTCCTGTTCTCTACAGCATTAGATTGTTTAGAACTGTATGAAGACAGTGTTATTGATTGTGAATTCCTCGACTCTGTAAGCTGCCTTTGTAAGTGTTCAAATGATGTATTGATTATTTGCCAAATTAAGTCCCTGTGTGATAGGAGAATTTATGCGCTGCGTTCACAAGTACCACCATTGACAGTAACAAGCCATATACTATAGGTTCCGAGTATACAGTAGTAGGGAAGACAATATATATTTATGTTATACTTACTACATCCATAATTTGATTGACAGATAGACCAAAGTACATCGTCAAAGGTACTCCGCTCTCATTCACGGGCATGACATGTTTACTGTAATCAGCGAAAAGATCAGTTTGCAGTCTTTTTATTTCATCGGATAATATTGTTCCCAAGGCATCTAGAGAGAAAATTTGAAAGATGTTTTGTAGCTATTCTTTCTCAACAAACTGTGTTTTTATTCCGAACAACGTGTGAAGATTATGTTCTTCATTCATTACTTTACCAGTTGTTATTAATAGCTCTCTTTCCATTTATTCCTAGCACAAACAGAAACATCGCTGTGTTCTATTTTGAAGAGTGTGTGACATTTCTTATTTATTTCATAACATTTCACACATTGCGAGACATTTTGCAGGAGAGAGAGAGAGAGAGAGAGAGAGAGAGAGAGAGAGAGAGAGAGAGAGAGAGAGAGAGAGAGAGAGAGAGAGAGAGAGAGAGAGAGAGAGAGCGAGCACACTAATTAAATGTTATATCAAAGCTTAGATTGATTCTAACTAATCTTATCTGTCTATCTACAAGACGTCTCACTGCCTTCATATCAGGAAGCTTTAATATAAAGTTTTGTAGTCCGTATACGCAGTGTACATCTTACCAAAAACTTTACAACATAAAGCCTGAGTAAGTACGTTAAATAAAACATACAATGGGCCAACAATGACGACATTCACTGTATGTTCATACTCATGAAGAATACACGATTCGCATGAATAGAAATACAAAGAAGGGTTCATCCTATTATGTGAATTGATTTGCCAAGAGTTTGTCACAAGTCAATAACGCTCTTTTCTCTACAAACGTCCACCTCGACTAATGACGTCATCGATTTACTCAACAGCAGGCGACATCACTCACACGTAAAACATCTAGCTTAGAATTAACATGACACTTATGTCGACATACACAGTGCTTTGTTATAGTTAGAATTAAAATGAAAAGACTTGAAACTTTGCTACAAAGAGCCTTGGTACATTAAATTACGACTTCAAACATTGAAGGTGTTACTGCATGGCATGGATACAATTGTTCGGTTACTATTATACGAACTACGTACGACAGCAGCATATAGGACAGCTCAGTAACACCTACTTTTTTAACTAACTAACTAACTATATACAATCATTTAAGTTCAGTTTTTGTTCAGTTATTGAAATTATGAAGTACTTCCTAGTTGGTTTGTAGTTTACACCCCGGTTGGTACAGTAAATATGTTGACGGCCAAGCTACAGTGTATTATTATCGTCATGGACACGGATAACATCTATGCGCCCCCTCTCACAAACTAGCTTTCGTGGCAAGTGTTCACGTAAAACGACCGTTGCCTTGGATTAGTTCTCATTTTGTATTTCTACCATTTATCAAAGTTCTTTATTTGTTTCGAGTAGTTCAACATCAACCCAACACACAATGATATAATAAGAACGTCTATTGATGGGATAGAATAGTCTTATTCCGAGCTGTTGAGTTTATAGTAAATGGAAGAAAAGTTGCCGTGACGTAACGAATAAACGAACAATGTAAAGTTTAATTAAGAAACTTTCAATAGAAAGACAAATGTCTGACAGAGATCTGTGAAGCGTAGTTAACGAGAATGTACAAGTTCTAGTCTTTCTTTTCAGTGCTTTACTATCCGATTTCAACGACAACGACAGTTATATTAAAATCTCACTGAATAATACTACGTAACAGGTTAAATAAAAACTTCACGGTGAAGTACGAAAAGATAAGAAAACGTTTAAATATTGTTATAATAAAGTCCTGTATATTACTTCTTTTCCGAATTATTGAAATGGATGCAATTATATTTCTAAGCCTCTCGTGATATTCTTTGTAAATTTATCTTACCGTCAACTGTTCATGAATTAGTTATTCTTCAAATGATTATAATGGCCGATACCAGCCTTAACCCTTACAACCAGTAAATTGTTACCACCACCACCACCACCACCACCACCACCACCACCACCACCACCACCCCAATATTGATAATTTTTCAGACACCGATATTAATGTTAATTTACCATGGATTGAGTAGCACGACTTCATTGAGATACGACGAGGTACTGTATAGATACTAAGGCATGGGAAAACGTTGTACTTTTACATACCTGAGGTTAAACTTGTGAGCAGCAACGCCTGCAAACACAAAAACGTGGCGGACGCTTGAGACACTGTTCCCATTCTCATGTTCACTGAGTCCATCTAAAACTTGTCAAAGTTATATATTATGGCCAAATGTACGGTCAAAGAATGAAAGTTCCGCTGATACATCGGACAGACACGTTTATAAATAGTTGCATTGTTGTCTTTGTTACCAGGCGGTACATTTGTAAGACAAAGGACGTTCTTGTCAAACTAAGTTGTCATTCAGGATTAACCGTTTTCCATCAATCGACCAGTGACAGTGAAATCTGCAGTGAGATAGCGTTACTTTGAGGCGCGCCCTCTAAGTTTATTTATGAGTTTTACTTTCTTTTTAATCATTCCACATGGAAAAGTTGAAGATACGAAATTGTCCACTGCAAAGCCGATACAATACTCTATTCGGGGATTCTTAACTTGTGTAGAGATTTGTCGTATTTTTAAATGTTTGTATTTGTTCATGTGTGTATTTGATAAATGTCACAATTTTTTTTTAAAATCTAGGACATAACAAATAAAGAACATGCATTTATTTCATCCATCATGGTCGAACACAATCTGATTAAAATCCGATGTAGATGTCGGCGATCAGGCTAAAAAATGTAAACATGTACTACGAAGGTCAATTCAAGCTAAATAACGATGGTAAGATAGCAATGCACGATTAGCCGACATCTACATCGGATTTTAATCAGATTGGGTCGAACACAGAAGTAAATTTTTTGAGGGAACTATGTGTTCTACAAAGATTTGTTTTGCTTCAACATCTAATTTTATTCTACTTCTTTCGCAGGTTGTTGATGTGTTCTCACACAACTAAATTATGAAGTCAGCTGAGATACTAACTAAAGATACAAATTCAACTATTGGTCAGCTGAGAATAAGGATACTAAGTTTTGGACAAACATTCTTAATAATTTACTCAGCAAGGAACACGGATAAAGTGTAATGAGTAAAAACATAATCAGCTGAAAATGAAATAAATTGAATAAAAGGAAGTATAAAAATAATATTGTATGATAGTGCCCTCACTGCACTCACTACTGAAGTTTTTCGTGGTGGGAACTTTCCATAAACAGTTATTATCAAGGCTTGCAATTTTATTCGGAAGGTTGTGAGTAGGAAACGAACCTGAGACAGTCCTGTGCACTAACTATTTGGCGTCCCGAAATTGACCCACGACGCCGTTTTGGTCCCTTCTTTCCCAATGTCGCTTACTCACTTATATATCTGTGGTCCTCAGTACATAAAAAATATTCTCGAACTCTAATAGGTATCGAACCCGAAACAGTTACATAGGCTTAGGTCTTGATGTCCACCACTTCAACCACTACTCCACATGGGGGTGTTGTGGATACATTGTTACATTACAAACATCTATGTTGCTGTACACTTACTTTTGGCGATCGTTTCAGCCATGTACGTCCGAGGTGCTTATTTCCATATACTTCCATGGTGAGACTAATACATCCATGGTCTATTGTATTGTATACATATAAGGGTGGTGAAAAATAAGCACCTCGGACGTACATGGCTGAAACGATCGCCAAAAGTAAGTGTACAGCAACATAGATGTTTGTAATGTAACAATGTATCCACAACACCCCCATGTGGAGTAGTGGTTAAAGTGGTGGATATCAAGACCTAAGCCTATGTAACTGTTTCGGGTTCGATACCTATTAGAGTTCGAGAATATTTTTTATGTACTGAGGACCACAGATATGTAAGTGAGTAAGCGACATTGGGAAAGAAGGGACCAAAACGGCGTCGTGGGTCAATTTCGGGACGCCAAATAGTTAGTGCTTTACTGTCTCAGGTTCGTTTCCTACTCACAACCTTTCGAATAAAATTGCAAGCCTTGATAATAACTGTTTATGGAAAGTTCCCACCACGAAAAACTTCGGTAGTGAGGGTAGTGAGGGCACTATTATACAATATTATTTTTATACTTTCTTTTATTCAATTTATTTCATTTTCAGCTGATTATGTTTTTACTCATTACACTTTATCCGTGTTCCTTGCTGAGTAAATTATTAAGAATGTTTGTCCAAAACTTAGTATCCTTATTCTCAGCTGACCAATAGTTGAATTTGTATCTTTAGTTAGTATCTCAGCTGACTTCATAATTTAGTTGTGTGAGAACACATCAACAACCTGCGAAAGAAGTAGAATAAAATTAGATGTTGAAGCAAAACAAATCTTTGTAGAACACATGGGGGTGTTGTGGATACATTGTTACATTACAAACATCTATGTTGCTGTACACTTACTTTTGGCGATCGTTTCAGCCATGTACGTCCGAGGTGCTTATTTTTCACCACCCTTATATGTATACAATACAATAGACCATGGATGTATTAGTCCCACTAATACATCCATGAATAGACGAACCATTGTGCAAGTATGCGCATAACTTTGCGCAGTGGATATGATTTCTCAAGCGTCTGGTGATCAGCTGATACAGTGCAGTGATAGCAATCAATGAGCAGTTCGCAGAAGAACAGGTAGCTAGCTCGGAGCTCCGTGAAGATTACTGAATATATGTAGATATAGCTGATGGCGACTTTGCTGAACATTATGTCAACTTTGAAAACACCATTAATGTTTATAAAACTCTTTCTCGTGTTGTGCACTTGTCTTCCTGTGGTCCATTTCGCATGTTCGACGAAAACATACAACATTACAGTACACGGCAATACTGTTTCAAATTTAACGCATTTTTGGAAAAGTACGGGCTTTTGGTAAGTATATTTAGTGATCAAATTCTCTGAATTGCACGTTGAAATTACGTTCAGATACGTTTTAGATATGCAATTGAAAGTAAACCTTCAGGAGAGCACTGACTGTATTGAGGGCGTGTCGAAGTCCGGAAATTGACAGTGAGTATAGGAACAAAATACTACAGTATGAAAGTAACGGGGTCCAAAAACAAAAATCAGGAAAAAACTACAGGATTGTATAAAATATTTGATTCTGTATGTATTTGTTATTTTTCTAGCGGCACGGTTTCAAATATTTGAATGTTAAAAGAAATGAATAGCAAGCTAATTATAAATTGTGTTTTTCATATTGGTTAAATTTGATATACAATGCATCTTTGGAAGTGAATACTAAATTTTGCTATAGTATAAACATCCCACCAGTATCATCATCAGGGGTGTACAATGTCAGCAAAAATTGGGATTTTTTTGGACTTTGAGTAGGAATTTTCATTTGTCATTTACACTTTATATAATACCTTGGATAAAATTAAAATGATCTCTTGTAGAGTGGTAATAGACTCGTCATCAATAGAGTCATAAGTCCTAAAAAAATAATTGTTTGGTTCTGATTACTCAACCCCACCTAGCTTTTCACTGCCAACATTAAACTTTTTTATTTTTCAATTTCAAGAAAAAAGTAATAAAATCTAAAAAACTGTAAAGTCTTACAAAAATTAGTGGATGCGGAAACTGACATCAACTTTAAAAAAAGTTCTTCCTGTCTGTAAAATTATGGCTGTACATCTGATAGGAAGAAATAAACAACACAGAAAGAATTTGGAAAATAATAGAAAACCTAAACTTGACACTCGCAAAGAAAAAAAAATATAATAAAATAACATAAAAAATCTACCTACCCCACCTATTCTAAAATTGAGCGTAATCAGAACCATACCATTTTTTAGTTAGACCTAAAGTAAATGCTTTTCCAAGGGTTAATATCCACATTTTCTAACACACTACTTCATGACATTCATACTTTAAATTTTGTGTTCTCAGTCCCCCTCAACCCCATCAGGAGGACTCCAAATACTTTCTGAGTGAGGATGAAGTCCAGAATTTAGCGTACATAGGATCTGTTCCTCACAATGGAATTGAGCAAGTCAGAATACACTGGTTACTGGATATGGTCACTCTCACGTAAGTTTCTAGAATTTAGAACTTAATCCTACTTTTTGCTTGAATTATTCTGTTATTTATTCAGGAAATGATCCAACTGTAATAATGATATTAACACATGTAGGAATAATGATCATTTGACACCGCCACAAATAATGTCATAATCATAGCATTTTAGATGTTATTACCCCTGGCACATTTTAGATGTTATTACCCCTGGCACCGACCCATGCAGAATAATATAACTTCAACTCCCTGGGGAGCATAGTATCCCAAACTAGGCAGTAACTATCCCTAAATGTTGGGTGAAAATGATGGATGTACTCAATCAGTTACTACAATCTTCAGACAATCTTTATTAGTACCAACGTTTCGGCAATACACAAATTTCCTTCTTCAGGGTAAAAAATACTAGCTCATCTGGTAGTGTCTGTGGATGGTAACCTGAAAATCCCTAAAAAGTATGTTTTCTTGTTTTTTATTAACTATTAAATGATGACATCTTTTGATGTAGTTAAAAAATAAATATTGATATGGTAATTTGAGTGGAAAATAAACCTGCTCAGTGATGATGCGCTATGTCAACATTTACCAGTCTGTCCTTTTATTACCCATTCAGAAAAGGAAATGGTACAATCACATATCATTATGAACTACTGGATCAACTTATTAATCTGTTGTGGCAGAATGGATTAAGACCTGGATTTGAGATTATGGGTAATCCGTCCAGTTATTTCAGCTCATTTGATGATGGTTCACAAGTCAGAGAATGGAAGAATATGGTAACAGAATTAGCTACCCGATATATTGGTAAGTCTGTGTATGCTAACAGAATTAGCTACCCCATATAGTGGTAAGTTTGTGTATGCTAACAGAATTAGTTACCCGATATATTGGTAAGTCTGTGTATGCTAACAGAATTAGCTACCCGATATATTGGTAAGTCTGTGTATGCTAACAGAATTAGCTACCCCATATAGTGGTAAGTCTGTGTATTGTAACAGAATTAGCTACCCGATATATTGGTAAGTCTGTGTATGCTAACAGAATTAGCTACCCGATATATTGGTAAGTCTGTGTATGGTAACAGAATTAGCTACCCGATATATTGGTAAGTCTGTGTATGCTAACAGAATTAGCTACCCGATATATTGGTAAGTCTGTGTATGCTAACAGAATTAGCTACCCCATATATTGGTAAGTCTGTGTATGCTAACAGAATTAGCTACTCGATATATTGGTAAGTCTGTCTATGCTAACAGAATTAGCTACCCGCTATATATTGGTAAGTCTGTCTATGGTAACAGAATTAGCTACCCAATATATTGGTAAGTCTGTCAATGCTAACAGAATTAGCTACCTGATATATTGGTAAGTCTGTGTATGCTAACAGAATTAGCTACCCGATATATTGGTAAGTTTGCCTCCATTTCTTTGTTTGGAAATTAAAACAATCTTGTCACTTACAGAGATGTATAATGTTATCTTTAAGTGAAATAGTGCAGTGATTTATCCAACACTCTTGTCAAATTGTTATGTTACAAACTATAGTTTAAATCAACATATATGCCATGTCTTCTATTAAGGATAAGCTAACCCACAATATGGGATTCACCTCAAGTCTACTAGTCATGGTATCATGGTAAGAAAAGGGTGAAATCAACACTCAGGCTTTATACATTGTTGCATTCATTCATTCATTCATTCATTCATTCATTCATTCATTCATTGCCAGGTCAATATGGTTTAGAGTATGTACAACAGTGGAATTTTGAAACTTGGAATGAACCAGACCACCATGACTTTGATGATTTGGATATTACAATACAAGGTAACTTTATTATTCATTGTTTTTACTCATCAGATCAGTATGGCCTTGGTTATGTATTTCAATGGAACTTTGAGACATGGAATGAGCCTGATTCGCATGATTTTGACGACATCCATTTTACAACACAAGGTAGTCAAAGTTTGAAATTTTTTGTCAAAAGTCAAATTTTGAGTGTCACGCTGCCGAAATGGCATTTGTGGTGATATGACGAACAATGAGGTGATACCAGGTAATAACCTCATATAATTACATATACCAGTATTACAAACGGTTGTATATCATTGCAATTCACAAAACTTAATATCAACTTGTTATTCTTCATAAACCTTAAGTATCAACTTTCAGCATAAAAAAAAAAAAAAAAATACTTCTACTTAATATATTCATATTTCAGTGCAATTTAGATCCCTGCCTAGACATTCAAAATAAGTTCAATTAATGTTAATATATCTGTTCTCACTCAATCATAAATTCTACAATGTTATTCTTCATATACATTTTCAGGATTTCTGAATTACTATGATGCATGTTCTGAGGGTTTGAAAGCTGCAAGTCCATTATTGACCTTTGGTGGTCCAGGAGGTGGATGTAAAGATCCACCCAAATCACCAATTTGCTGGACACTACTGGAACATTGTGAAAGTGGTCAAAACTACTTCACTGGTGAAACTGGGGTTAGATTAGACTTTATAGCTATACATCATAAGGTAAATGTTTATATTGTAATTGCAGACATTCATTGTTATAAAAAAGTATATTCATTCTACGAGATTAAGATTGTAAAATTGCAACATTTTCTGGTGGTGAAAATATCTATGTTTATAATACATGTCCAAACTGAACATACTATTATTTTTGGCAGGGAACACTACATGTTTCAAGAAGCCAGCAACCTATGAACACAAATGAATGTCTTCACAGAAAGTACCTAAATGTTATATTTCAAATTCTTTCGTTATAATTTTTGAGAAGCCAACGTAAAATGAGTACCTATTATTGTTCGATTTCAGGGTGAAGGGTCATCAACATACATATTAGATACAGAATTAGAAACTATTCAAAGAATGCAAAGAAAACACCCAAAGTTAGCTCATCTACCATTCTATAATGAGTAAGCAGATTTTTTTTTTAATGTTCAGTTTTTGTGAATGGAGCTTTGTAGTGGCACATATTGACTTAATTATATTATAGATCTCTCTCCAATGTCTATGATTATACACGTAGCCAGTCGATGTAAACAGAATGCATCTTTCTTAATATGTTGTTGATCTTGCAGATGCAGTCTTTGTTATTTCAAATATTTGCATATTCATGATGCTATTAGCATATTTGTTAGTCATGGGATATTTCCGTATTCAGTGTAATTAGCATATCTGTTTTAGTCATATGATATTTTCATATTTATAATTCTTTAAAGTTTTATTAGTTGTTTAATTTATCAAGTCAAAGCAAAATTTTCTTCAGTATCTGGATTATTTTCAAATTCATAAATTATGTTTTGTTGACTGTAGTGTGACACAAATATGAATTCTAGATAGTTAAAAACACTCCTTATGTTGAACTATTTATTTATGTTTCCATGGCAGTGAAGCTGACCCCCTAGTCGGCTGGAGTAAAGGTGAAGATTGGCGAGCAGATGCTAGATATGCTGCTGTAGTTGCCAAGGTATTTATAAATTTATATCATTTCCTGTAAGAGATATTTTATTAATATTACAATGTGGTCTATAAACACTTTGGTCTTGTGGTCTTTGTTTTATTTTCAAAGCTCTAAGTTGGTGCCAGCCATATTAAGTAAAATGCAAACTTTCAGTTTCTTTTTCCTTTCACCAGGTCATAGGTCAACATCAAAATCAGGTTCTCAGTAAGCCAGGCAATGCCATCAACTATGCACTTCTGAGTAATGACAATGGATTTATGAATTTTAATCCTCATTTCTTTGATGAAAGAACCCTGCTTGCCAGATTTCAAATGAACAATACTACACCAAGAAGTGTACAGTTTGTCAAGAAACCTGTCCTGAATGTGATGGGTCTACTAGCATTGCTTGGAGAGAAACAGCTACAAGCTGAAGTCACAGGTAAGGAGGTAGGGCTAGAATATAAAGTTAGTGCGTTAGAATCCAACGTCTATGGTTGGTGACACTCCCATACTCTAGAGTGCACCTATATAGCGCCACCAACGACTTTGGTACAGTCTAAATTAGGCCCTAAAATTCCCATTCTGTTACCACTAGTTGTAACTGTATGCTTTCTCATTACTATAGAAATGAAAACCACTAAAACTTTACAAAGTTTGTTCAATCATTCATGTCCTATATGTTTCATCTCTGAATAGCCCCAAAAAGATAGTTATCCCAATGTTGAAAACATACACTAAAAATATAAGAGTCACACACAAGCTATATATCAACAAGTTTATTTCATTCAATTCTGAATTGATATATAAAATTATACCAAATTGAGGTGGTTTTTTTGAGTTCTCAGAATAGAAGATGCATTTATTAGAATAGAAGACATATTTATGAAGTTTACACCATGTGTGAATTATTAAGATGTTATCTGTTTACTTATTTAAATCTCATTATGTTTGTGTTCATAGTGAATGGATCAGTTGTTAGCAATGATAGTAATGTTGGAGTAATTGCATCTGAACACATACCAACAATCAATGGCACAGCTGATAGGTAAATTAGTATTCTTGTCTCTGTCTCTGTCTGTCTGTATATATGTATGTATGTATGTATGTATGTATGTATGTATGTATGTATGTATGTATGTATGTAATGTATGTGTCTGTCTGTATGTATGCATGTATGTTTATATGTATGTATGTATGTATGTATGTATGTATGTATGTATGTATGTATGTATGTATGTATGTATGTATGTATGTATGTATGTACACGTACGTATGTATGTATATATGTGTGTATGTATGTGTGTGTATGTATGTGTATGTGCATGTGTATGACATATACATATCTCTGTGTTTGTCTGTGTTTATCAGTCAGTCCATCTCTCATTTGTCCTTTTGTCATGGTAGGACTATCAGTTTGCAAATTAATCTTCATTTCATGCCATTATTAAACAAAGTACAATACTATGAGCACAAAGAATATAATTAGTGTGTAAACAGCTTTACTGCAGTATTTACACACAAGTACATTTTATCAGTTATGTTATTATTTTTGTCTTTTCTATTTAATATCACTTTCTTATTCTTGTCTTTATCCAGTTGGCAAGTAGCAGTACTTATTTATAATAGTGATGATACAACTCATACTTTTGGACAAGATAATCTGATTTTAAATTTTAAACTTTTTGAGAAAATACAAGAAAGGAATACAGGTAACTTGCATCCAATTGTCTTATACATTGTCTGCTATTCTGTACAAATGTGGGAAATTCAAACTGGCGTAGACAGCATCTTCACCGAAGTCTTGTTTTCACCCTCTTTTTCTATCCCCATGAAATGCGTGACAACTTGTTTTTGTACAAACTGTTTTTGAATGTCTAAACATTGCAAAAATATTTTTAAAAAATTTGACATTATTCATATTGCAGAGCATAAAAATAGACACAGAACCTAAACCTAACGTTGGCTTATCTGATAATCTGTTACATAGTACATATTTTGAAAAATTTTTCATCTGTCATTATAATTTCTATGCTGTATATTCAGAACAATTTTGTACATCATTTTTATTTGTTTCAGATAATCTAATCTATGCTGTATATTTGATTGATAACCAAACTGGTAACCCAAGTGCATTATGGGAAAATATGGGCAAACCCATTTTCCCAACAAAAGAACAATTTAGAAGGTTAAGAAGAGAACAGGTAAAGAAGGAAGGAAGGGATTATGCCAGAAGTTATCAGAAACAAACTTTGATGCGATGTGATACAGATGTTACTAATTTACATTGTGTTCAGAGTGAAAGTGTCAAGGACTTTATGCTATACCTAAGCCTAAGGAAAGGAATTCTATTTATCTACAAGTTACATTATTTGGTCAATGAATTGGCTATTTTACAATTACAATTGATGTGTTAGCCCATTCTCTACTAATTTTAATAGTTGTCATATAAACATGTTATCTACCCAAACTTTCCTGTTGTATTCAACCTGAACTTTGAATGTACATGTACATATTTCTAAATTGAATGATAGACTTAGCAGTCATAGTGATAACCATTACTAGGAATTCAGCCATTCCAGAGTTGTAAAAATTTGATTTTGTTAGTATACCATCCAATGAAATATGGTGTCTGTCAAAGGGTTTGCCATACACTGACCTTGTTAGTATACCATCCAATGAAATATAGTGTCTGTCAAAGGGTTTGCCATACACTGACCTTGTTAGTATACCATCCAATGAAATATAGGGTCTGTCAAAGGGTTTGCCATGTACTGACCCTCACTTCTTTCCATGTTTAGGAGCTAGTCAGAATCCAAGATCCCAAACCAATCACACCAAGTACAGCTAGTATGAAAATGACATTGAATATGCCAGGAGTTCTGTTGGTTCATGTTTGTCAGAAACCAGATGTTCAACCAGACCAGGTGAGGGTGATGGCATATTAAGTGAAGAATAATTTCTGTCTACAGCAACATTTGGGTGTTTTCTACAGCACATATGAGTACCAAGTTGATGTAGCCTAACATTTCAGAACTTGCGCTGGTTATTAAAAGCCATGGAACAAAATGATTTGATGTACCAAAATATCATTTTCAGTGTCTGTTTGCATTTTCCAAAACCAATAACTTTTTTTGAGGGGGGAAATTTCATATTTCTCACTTTTAAATTTAATACTTAAATAGTAATGTAGTGCATTCCAAGAAAACTGATTTAAAAAAAAAAATCTTAAAAGGCAAAAATTTTTAAGTTAAACAAGTCAGACATTTTTAAATAAGTTGTTAAAACTGTTTTGTGTCATCCTTGGCAAATGTATTCAATGATGTGTCTGTTTTGTCTTTCCTGCGAATGTGATAGCTGTCATATTGTATATGCACTTTTAATAGTTTGTGGTTTTCCAAATTGTTTTTGCCAAATAAAATCAATTAATTAATCTAAGTCAGTTTTCTTCCCTTTCCTTCACATAGACAACTGGTGTAAGACTACATAACATTACCAAAGATGAGGTCTTGATTATTTGGGATGATGGCTGTGTCAACTCTAAATGCCTTAAAACTTTTGAAGTGGAATTTTCATCTAAAAGTTCTCAGGGTCCATATCAGAGGATAAATGATGTTGATTTGATTTTTACTTCGTATTTTTTCTCCCCAGAAAATAACAGTGTAGGTAAGTATTAGTGATGTAATTTACTGTGTCAAAGGTCATAAGGTCGTGTTTTCAGATATTATATATAATCCTGTCTTTTCAATCAATGAAGTTTTTTATGTTTAACAAATAAATTATCTACCTCTCTGACCCTTGCATACAAACACCAAAACTGGGCAAATGATGACAAGATGTACATTTGTTTTGAAAGAAAGATATGTGTAGTGTTCTCTCTGAACAAACATGGGTATCAAGTCCTCTTGTCATTTCTGTGTACCCTGTAAAATAAAGATCATACTCAAAACAAGATTTTATGTCAAAATGTTATGATTCTGCTGTGTGCTGTGACCTTGTAAGGGAATATATGTTAGTTTGATAGTGTGTTAAGAACTGAAGACTTTCTAGTACAATGTAAGGGAATATATGTTAGTTTGATAGTGTGATAAGGAGATGACTTTCTAGTACAATGTAAGGGAATATACTAGTCTAGTATGTTAGTTTGATAGTGTGATAGGTTTTTTAGTTGTACACTATTGATATTAATATGTCAATCTGGTCACAGCCATTTTTATTTAGTAGCTATAATGACTGTTTTGTCATCTTTTTTTGTTTCAGATCCTATGACATCCACTATTACAGGTTTCTACAGAGTCCGAGCTGTTGATTACTGGGGAAGACCTGGTGAATACTCCTTACCAGTACAACTTAAACTATGAACAGACAAACATGAAAAGAAAACAAAAACTCTACAAAGCAAAGTAAAATGCAGCTTACACCTTTGTCAGCAAATTATGTTATAAATATTGCACTGTACAATAACTCTCCTTTGATTGACAATGGGTATTCAGAAACTCATCAGTGGCAATTCTATGCTTTGCATATGGCAAAATTGTTTTTACAAAACCTGTACACACATGAGATTTATTTGACTTCAAGGAGATGACGTCCAACAGTACAAATCAGAGAGTTGATGGTAGAATATTGTACAGTGATATTGGTTAATGTGTCTCTTTCAATAAATTGCATCAAGCCTGTCAAAATTTGATTCCTGTGACTGATGGGAAACTAGATTTATGGAGACCAGTTTAAATATTTAACTTCAAAAAAGATTGAGAAGAGTACTTTGTGAAAAGGTAATCAAAAGGATGACATAAATTTCTAGAACATTGGTGAGTGACTTATGCAATCATAATTCAAATATGTTGTAAAGCAGAGAAAAACTTCATATTTTTTTCTTCATAAATTCTATTTTCATAGTCATGAATTTTACTTGTTTTTATATGAAGATGTTTTATCCAATTCCTGAGTTCATTTATAGTAGAAAATGGTGTACAAGATACACACATTTAAAAAAAAAAAATACTGCTGGACAGTAAGTCAGTTGTTTTTTTATACTTTTGTCTTAATTGTTGAGTAAGGTTTGTGGTTAACAAGTCATTGAGAATGACATACTCCCCGCTATAATTGGGTTTTAAGGAATTATCACTACTCTGATCACGCAACAACATTTGTGAACCTAAAACAAACAGCCTTAGATATGTTGTGTGTGCTTGCTGGACATGGAATATGCCTCCAACAATAAAGGATTGGTTGGGTATGGGGGATCATATCACGATGAAAATGGAGTCTGAGTTATGGCTTTGGACATGGAAAATTCACAAACAAAATGGCTGCCAGGCACAAATGTTGTTGCGTGATCAGAGCTATATAAAAGTTAATCTTCAACAAAAGGTGTAATACCGGAGTTGCAGTTACTGCAGCTTTAAAACAAGTCAGCCCTCAAATAATGGATGCAGAAAAAAACAATAGATACAATAAATATTGATTTAATGTACAAGAAAACAGTCTTGTAATTTATTGGAACACAGATTACAAATAATAAAGTTCATGTGACTGCAAAATAAACACAACACCTGTACAAGTGTCAGTGAAGGTCAAAGTTCAAACTGAAAATGCAGCCAACAATTTCACCGAACAATTTTCCAAATAAGAAAACAAAATTCTTAGAAATAGTGAACTTTACAGCTCATTGTCACAAGTAAACAAAACAAGAATCACACATTTCTTGAAAACTATCGCAAAATATCTGACTAAGTAAACTAATCTTTGTAGTTTTGAATCTCACTTCAGTTGATAATATTCATTATTTCACAAAATCAAGGGAAAAGTTCATTCAGTGGGATTAAATTTGTGCAGCCAAAAAGTCTTGTCTATTGGAGATTGCCGTAATTGCCCAACAATAAGTTTATTTGTTTGCCTGCTGAGGGCGCTGTTGTCAATGTGTTTGTTAACATCCTTGTACTTGTGATATGTCGGGAATGTTTTTTTAAAAAACTGTTTTGTGAAAAATATTTGTCTTACTCATACTATCGTACACCATGAACAATAAAGGTACATCCAATGAAGGTACTGATGCAACGTACTGTATATGTGATTTTGGCTCTATTCTTTGTGTTATTATGTATGCTATATATGATATGATATGGGTTCGAATCTCATTGTCTGTTACTTTGGATTTTGATACGTTGTTTTCTTTCTCTCTCTATCAATTTTGCTCTCTCCCAGGCATCCTTTGTCAAAGTTTTCTGTCCTGTAGTCAATGACAACCACCTGAAATGGGAAAAAGTAAGATTTCACCATTTTTCTTGGGGAAGCATTTTCTGTGTCATTAACTGAACTACTGGTAGTACTGGAATAGTGATGTACTCTATAGTATCTGACATTTGTGCCAAGTTTGGTTGAAATTTTGAAATACTCATGGGTGTCTGAGATAGGTTGTTCACTGACATGGACAGACATTCAATATCATTCATTCCTCCCTATTGAGGGCTAAGACCGTTTGCACAATATACGATAAAAGTGTCAAAAATTCTTTTATGAGTACCCAAAAGGTGAACTTTTTAATGGATTACTGATATTATAAATGGTATTTACACATTTTGATAGACATCAAATTACAATTTTCTGATCTTTACTTTGAAGTTTTACAGATGATGAAAACAGAAAGAGACAATTATGAGTTGTGAAAGTACCCCTGACCCATCCTCAAACAAAAGTGATCCCCTCCCCCATGCCACAGTTACAGCTTGCTATTGCAGCTTCCAGTTTCAGTTACCTAGACACTATAAATTGTTACACTCACCTAGACACTATAAGTAGTTGATGGAAGTCCTCTGCAGTCATACTTTGCGGGTCATTTTTACGCATTTCAACAAAATCATCCTCTACAGCCTGAAGAGGGAAACAAAGGATCATACAAACACATTGTGAGACATATACCAAGGTGCAGGTATTGGGTGGGTTGGTTCACATAATCAGATAACATGTTAATCTATTCAAATATGATAAAATGAGGTGATAACTTATTTATCACATACCAATGACGGATGGAGGTGATAAGTTATTTATCACACATCAATGAAAGAGTGGAAGAGATAACTTATTCATCACATGCCGATGACACAATGGAGGTGATAAGTTATTTATCTCATACCAATGACAGGGTGGAGGAGCTAACTTAATTATCACATGCCGATGACAGGACGGAGGTGACAACTTATTTATCACATACCAATGACAGGATGGAGGTGATAACTTATTTATCACATACTAATGACAGGATAAGGATATTTGACAAGAACAAAAATATCTTGTAAATATGTTATCTTGCACAAAATCCAATATCATGGATAAGTATACACCTGACAATTCACTTAAATATTAGCATTTCACATTTTGATGTCTATGGTGATGAAATACAGAGTGTATGTTGTGGGAGAAGTACTCACTTTCTGTAATTCTTCAGTCAGGTCATAGTTCATGGACTGTATAACACTGATGTAGGTTCTAAATCTAGATAATAACACAGGTGTAAGAGATCTATGGATTGCAGCAAATGAGTCACCAACTGAACTACTACAACTGGTAGTCTGAACTTTGATGGGAACTTGACTGTCACTCTGCAGAAAGTAAAATAAAGAAGGTTGGTGATGAGTACTGAAATCTACAAATTAAACTTTCTCTAGCCTTTTGTTGAGTTACTAATTTATAAAACCTTACTCAGAAATTCAAATTATTACTAAATGTACTGAAGATGTATCATATTACAGGGTTTCTAAAACCTTAGCTGAAACTTACACATCCACAAACTTCAAAGTCTGTTCTTATTGAGTAAAATAACAAGAATATCATAGACTTGTAAATAGCCATGAACTACTAGGAAACATGTCAAATTATTCTGAACTGCCCATTCCAGTCATTTAGGACATTTTGAATAGCATTTCTTGATGAGCTAAAAACATAATCTTCTATCTTTCCAAAATGGGAATATGACATATTTAATTACTCATAATTCTAGATTTGTCACTACTAATTTGTTATTCATGTGTGCCGTTATCCCACACCCCCTCTTCCCCTTAGAAAATACACTAGATATTATTTTCTTCAAAAATAATTTATTGTTACTTTTTGAACAGAAAAACAGAAAGTTACTTGACAAATAAACAAGTACTGAAAGGGAGAGCTTAGAAAGCCCCCATAACAAATAATAATTAAAGAAAACATAAGAAACACAAAATAAATGAAGATAAAAAAGTACAAAAATGTACCAGTATACAAAATATACACAAGTTATTAACCTACCGGTAATAATGACTTCCCTTCTGACAATGTAAGGACTTCAATATTAGTTGGAAACTCTGATCTATGATAATTAAAATCATAATCTACTTTCTGCCATGATATCACGTTACCTAAGGCTGTCACATTCTGAACTCCTGCAACAAAAATTAACATTTTATTTTAATGTCAGTATATGTATAGGAAATAAAAGTCAAACTTTAACTAGTACTTTAGTCAAGTAAACTTCCCATTCTCAGTTAAAACTGGAAAGAAAACAGGATCACTGCACAACATTTTTAAATAGACAACAAAATTAAACAAAAGTACTGTCCATATTATAGCGGGACTTCAAAATGGTTATCAAACAGGGTGTTCACTATACTGGAAAATCATAGATATAATAGGTGAAAACAAGATGGTGGATATCAAATTTCACTTACTATTTCTAAAGTACAAAGACTAAGTTTTCATACAGCAAAGTTTTGGGTGATTCATGCTACTTTCATTTTCAAACAGAAGATACATTCTTTCCCAAAACCAAAGTATGAATTTTTCAGCCATAATTCAAAAGCTTGTGATGGATCAATGGATGGTATATGAAGTTTTAACAGATTTCTTGAGCTATGCATGCACAATTCCCATGGCTAGGCCTAAAAAAATCTTGTTTGGTTCCGGTTGCCTGACCCCACCTAGTTTTTTCACACTGACCCTAAACTTTTATTTATGTATTCGAGAAAAAATAATAAAATCACAAATATTGTGAAGTCTCGCAAGAAATAGTGGATGCGGAAACTGACATCAACTTAAAATCACAATATAAAACTGTTCTTCCAATCTGAAATGGCTGTACATCTGATGAGAAGAAACCAAAACACAGAGACCATATGGAAAGCAACGGAAAACATAAATACCTAACTTAGACACTCACATATGAAAAAAATATATAAAAAGATAAAACTAAAAATCTATGTCCCCCACACCAATTCTAAAATTGAACGCAATCGGAACCACACAATTTTTTTTGTTAGGTCCTATCAGTGTGGGGATAACATATTTCTTCATGTCTTACCGTTTGTATCTAATTGTCCTGGTTGTAAGGCTGTTTCATCAATGACAAGATGTGTTCTTTCACTTAGCTGTAATAATCCACTTGTAAGTCTATTGGCTGTGTAGTCTTTCTTTGGAATAAATTTCAGTGTGTTCATATTTTCCAGAGTCATTGGTAGTAAATAAACCTAAAAATAATATAACATTATTATAAATTACAAACTTCCACTTTCTGTATTCAAGCCACTGATGTAGAAAATAACACTCAGTATACAAATTGTCTAAAAAACTTACAGATTTATTTTTATATTTATTTCATATTTATAATATGATAATTATAAATGTAAGATAAAGGCTGCAAACTTAGGTTGGAAAGTAAAATATGAAACAAACACATAAATTTGATGGGCCAGTGACAACATGAACAATGCATTATGGTCACTTAAGGGACGATTGCACAATGTCGCACAGGCTCAACAAACAAACATTGTTCGTTTAGGTAAAAAAAAACCTCGCCCCTCCCCTAAACGAAAGTTCACAAATGCAACATCAAACATTCATGTGTAAACTATGTTGAAAACTACAGCAGTCACACCACTACAATCAATGTAATGTAAAAACATAGTTATAAACACATTACATGTAAAATACTTAGTCTACAGAAACCCAGCACCATATCTCGTGTTTAGATGTAAATTTGTATCAACTATAAACATCTCAGTAGTAAATACAAAAGCTGTTATCATTGAAGGAGTGAGTTTTCCACCGAAGTTTGGTTAGAAGTGTGAAAATGAATTTCAGCAATCGCATTCACGCTAGATCCCCTCCCCCTAAACAAATGAAGTCTGCTTATTGAGCTCGTGTGACATTGTGCGATTGTCCTGTAAAGACTACTCGATGATACAAAGAATTTAAAACATTAGTTAATAAGGAGTTTAGATCATTCAACTAATAAATTACACCTCTGTAGGAGTGAGGTAGTTTTCTGGTCATTTTGTATACTGAGTGTTATTATCTACATCTGTGGCTTGAATACAGAAAGTGTGAGTTTGTAAGCCTCCTTATTAAAATTCAACAAATTGGAAACGATTTCCTTTCTGAATCAAAGTGATGAGGTATTACCTTTGTTACCAGGTCTTGTATAAGTAGATATAATTGTTGTGAGAAGCCTGTATTTGGTGGACATCCTGTTAAGTTTAAAGAAAATTTACCCAAAGCCATCACGTCTCTCCTTGCATACCTGAAATTAGAGTTGGGATCAGTTTTAGTAATTACAATGTCAACACTAACTGACGATAAAGTTATTTATGTTTTATTGTATTATTATTTGTTTCATAGTCCAACAAAAATAAATAAATAAATAAATAAATAAATAAATAAATAAATACATACAAATATTAGTTGTACTGTATTCAAGTTATTGGAAAGACAAAATATTATGCAGTTCAGCCATAAGAAGTGCTGTTAGGAAGGAGCTTTTGTATAGGAAGTGAGGTTCACAGCTGTCAAGTATTGTAGCCTCCTGTGAAAAGCATTATATCTCACTGTTCCAAATCTAAAGTGAATGACATTCTCGGCTAGTCAAAACATCCATGCACGTTTCTGTTTTGATGGAACTCATGAACTTGATTTCAACACATTTCAATGACTGTGATGTGATTGGTGTCCATGACAAAAGCTTTGCACATTTAATATATTTTCTAAACTCTAGTGCCTCATCAGTCGTGTGATAATTCTTACAAGAATACTGCAGTATGTGACTGGAATATTCCAATAAGAGTTCTATTTGATTGTTTCCAAGAAGATAAAATGTTTGTTGTCTGTATACTTACACTGATGAGACAAGATGAAGTAACAGATACTCTGCAGCCAGGCTATCACCAAATAAGGCTTGTTGTAACATTGCTATTAAATCTTGCCTTACAGATGCAGCCTCTGATAAAACACTTTGGATGACTATAAAAATACAGAGAAATATCTCAGTACGTAGATAAGTGTAGACATGTCTCACTACTCACATCAGCAGAAAGTAGTAGGCAAACAACAGTTGCAGTTCTAATGTGTCATAGCAGACGTACTAGCAAATCAAGTTCAAAATAATGCAAGACAGTTTCTAATAAAAAGGTTTGGGAACCATGGTAACAGATGGGGGAAATCTGTAAAGCATTCCAATTGGATTAACCTTTGGGAAACACAAATTTGATATTTTGATCAAATCACTTGTCCTTCATCAGTGTCCACACTAGATCTGACTGAACGATACACATGTAGTCATTGAAAGTTTGTTACGGCCAGTTTCTTAATGTTCACTGACTCTGTTTCATAAAACCATACAGAAACCAATTAGAAACTGCATACTCTACACTGAGATAGCAGGATTGCAATTTCCAGCTACATTTAGTACTGCAACTAAACACCAGATGCCTTTGTTTTGACGTCTGCATGGCGGCAGGTCTGTTCATTTCAAAATATCTCAAGAAACTATTCATCCATTCTTACTATCTTAAAGTGTAGCTGTACAGTTTCTTATTGGTTTCTGCATGGTTGTATCAAACAGAGCCAGTGAACGGTAAACTTGAATTGGGGTATAAAACACTTCATACCTGTTTGGTGTTCTTCAGAGTGGAGATTTTGTGGAAGTAATGGATTACAATGTTGTAGTTTATTGACTACTATAGCATGTAACCTTGGTACTAGTGATGGAGGTGGGGAGTGGGCATGTCGTTCTTCTACGCCTTCCATAGCATCACTCGGATCTACAAATGGCGATGTTTCTCTGAAGAAGGTACATAGGAAATAGTCATAACATTAAGTTCATGTCCTGCACTGTTAGAATTGTAGTATTTGAAAAGAGAAAGACAATTTCTTTCCATAAAATATTATAAAATAAAAACTTACAGTGGTTGTTGAGTGGCTGTTGCTAATGCTGGATCCACTGATAGCACACCAATGAACTCAATGACATCATTTACACGAAAATTATCAAAATTTTCATAAACCTACAGAGACGAGAAACAACAATAAAAAAATCAATAACAATACATATTTTTAGTTCTTTTACTGGAAATCTCAAATTTTCATTGAATTCAGAAATAGATTTCAGAATTATCCATTCTGTTGATATCAATTCTGATGTGAGTGGTAAATAAATGAAAAGCCAGAAACAACGAACGAACTTACTAATATTCAACATTTTATCTTTTCAGAAAGATTGTAAAACAATATAAGAGTAAAAGGAAAACATGAAATATTCTTCTGTATACACTGAATACACAGGCTCTTACTTTTACAAGACATGCCGGACCGGTTTCACCTGGCAGTGGAAAATTCAAATCAGGAGTTACAGGGGGTGACACACCACTGCCTTCCTCTGTCCTTGATCTCTTGGTCTCTGATGTTTGTCCTTCAGTTTCCATGGTAACTTCTGTGCCCTCTGACTCTGTGTTTGTTTGTTCATCATTGTCTAGACTTCTCTTCTGTCTGACAGTGGAATAGGATGTTGAAGGTGTTGCCCTAGCTTTACAATCACTGGAGAATGCTTACAGTGGGCTAAGGAAAACAAACACTTCACTGACATGAAAAGTCATTGCCATGCCAGATGAAGATTTATAATGTGGATGTTAAAATTGGTGCCTGGCAGATCTATAGAAAAGATGGTCCTGAACAATAAAATGATTAGATCCTATCTGTATGTAGATTCACTTTAAGTAAGCACTATAGCGAAAACCTGGGATTGAATCCTGGGCCTTTCAGCCTATGCGAGTTCCAACAGTATTAATACTAGGGTTCTCTGCCAAAATTATGGTACAGTACAAGTATATCAATAGAAGTTTTACCAGATTTCTTGTCTGTTTTTTTTCTTTTTTCCTTGAACTTTATCAAAAACTCACACCGATAACAAATTATGCTGTGTGTATGTAAATGAACACATAACAAATTATAAGTAAGGGTTGATCGCACTATGTCGCACAAGCTCAATAAATGAACATAAAACCCTCCCCTCTCCACCAAAACAAACATTCACAAGTGCCACATCACACATTTATATATATGATGTAAACCATGATGAAAATTTTAGTAGTCACACCACTCTGATTGATGCAATGTAAAAACATGATTGTAAACATGAAGTTCCAACCTTATGAACCTGTTTACTGAGATGATTGTAAACACATCAAAATACTACCCAGAAACCCAGCACTGTATCTCACATTAGACATAAATGTTTATCACCTTATCAAGATCCAGGGGTGAACAACTCATTTTGTGAACTGGTGGTCCCCAGACCAGTGCCTTAAAAAATCTAGTGGTCCTGCTGAAAGAATTAGTGGTCCCAGGTCGCGCTAATGTGAAGCATTAAATCTTGCCTATGAATCTGTGTATTCAGAGGACTTTTTAACATAGTCATTAACAGTAAGGTACTGGTCCGACCATGGAGGTATAAAAATAGATGGTCCGACGGACCAGACAAGGTAAAATTTGTGTGGTCCGCCCAAAAAAATCGCTAGTCCTGGACCCAGGACCAGTGGATTTGTTCACTCCTGATCATCTCACTTGTAAAAACAGAAGCTTTTATCACTGAAGGCGTGAAAGTTTTCGCAATTTGGTTAGAAGTGTGAAAAGGATGTTCAGCAATCACATTGATGCCAAACCCCCTCCCACTAAACGAATGAAGTTCGCTTAGTGAGCTTGTGTGACATTGTGTAACCATCCCTAACTGACAGAGACATGAACATATTCAGATAAACCCTTTACCAATGTCTGATAGCAATAAAAACTGAGAAATGTAAAGTTCTGACAATGTAATCTGTCAATGACATTGCAACATTAATACAATAAACGTGATCAACTCTTTTAGTCATATTTGAACAAAATGTTCAATTTTTTTTTCTAAATTCTTGATAGAAAGGATATTTCTTTAACCCATTGTGTTTCAGCAGGTACTGGTACACAATACAGTGTTTGCCTATCTAAAGTTTGATTCCTGGCTGACTCTACATTGATTCGTTGGTGAGGTAAGCAGTCTGCTATATCACGATATCTCCCTGTCCTAAGGCTCTGTAATACAATGGAAGGAAGGAAGAGATTTTGATAGACATGACTTGAATAAAGTGAGGATACAGATACAGTACTGCAACTACTGCAACACATACTGCAACACATACTGCAACTGCTACCATATTACAAATATTCCAATAGTCTGAAAAGGTCCAGTCCTTTTACGATCATTACAAATTCTATGTAATAAGAGTCATTCACTTACTGTTTGTCCTGTTTTTGTATCTTCAACTTCATACACTCCCAAATAGAACTCTGGATCAAACATGTCCTGAATCATACACCTAAATTTGACAAGTGTGTTTGGCTTCAAGTTGTGAAGCATAGTTTTGTTCAATGACGGTACCTATAGAAGGGTTGAAGGAAAAGAAAGACTATATATTAATAGACTGAGAGATATTGAGACAAGAACAACGGCCATGCTTCTGTCTAATACTTGCAGAGTTAAAATTTCAACTTTCAAAGAGACAAATTAGTGCAATAAAATCTTTATGCAAATCAGCTATGTAGGAACCACCTAATACAGTGTTGCAGCCAGCCTTTTGAAAGAGTGGGACATAGTGTCCCGAGACTTTCATTTTTCTGGGTCATCATAAATTTTTTGGGGACATTATAAAAAAAAAAGCCCCAATGGCATTGTAGCACAACTGTACAGTTTTGTAAAAATATTTACCCACATGCTGATCCATGCTAGATATTTGCTTCAAATGATTATACAGTTGCCTATCCAGTCCTGTTGTTATCAATGCAATGGCTGTTGCTATACATGTAGGTGTGGTCATGTTGCCAAACATATTTGCACACAATTTTAGTATGGGTCATCTATGACCTGTCACTTCCAAAATTGTGGGTCAGGTCCAATAAATGTGTGTCAAATGACCAAAAAAAAACACTCTGGCTGCAACACTGCTAATATGATTTACATAAATTGACTGTGGGTGACATACAAGTGACATTAATCCAATAAAAAATAATTACTTGTGTCCAATATGAAGTTTATTCATTTGTCCATTAGTCACTGTCGTTTTCTTTGAAATAGACAATATCATATTACTAAGTCTATGTATTTGGTCAATTTTGACATTTAACTTTGAAGATCAAGGTCAAGGTCAAATATAATAACATCAGATGAAAGGATTTTAATATAACTTTCCAAATCAACCTTTCTGATGCTAACCCAGCCTTTGACCAATCTCTTTGTAATCTCTATCAAATCATTGCTTACCCATGATAATGTATTTTTTTCTTGCAATCTTTTACTAAAATATTCACATGTTGTTTGTGTCCAGTCTTCTTTGTTTTGTTCTGAAAGTAAAACCACAAGAATGAAAAAGTTACTGAGCTAAAACAGTAAAAACGATTTTAAATCTAGTGTTGGACAGAATAGTTTTATGATCATTTCATTGGTCTATTGTGCTGCAAATTTCAAAAGACTTTATTATATTTATGTCATAAATGTTTGTGATGTTGTAAGAATAATTTCTGTATTATTGCATTTTTTGGATGACACCAGGAGAAATATCAATTGCATGCTTCATGATTACAAACTTTCTCATTTATAAATTAAATTAATAAATTAAAAAAATTAATTAGTTTATATATCACCAACTTCATTCTCGAAAAGGATGATAAAAACTAAAACACAAAGAACACATACAAAAGACCATGGACGTAAGCTACAAACATAACCATCCAATGTTGATTGAAAAATTGAGTCAATTGTTGAGTTATTATTAAAACAGCATTCATTTATGAAAAACTAGATATTTCATTACTCATTCTGAAAATATTTGAAATCGACAATGTTGATATGAACATACGGTAAACAATCTGTAATATCACAGACCATTACCAAAATAAAAGTTGTATTCAGTGAAATGGCGTATTATTATACATGATTTCATGGAGGATTGGAAACGTGAAAGAATAATATAATATAAATAGACATCTTCAAAGCTGTGACGGAATTCCTAATTGTTATTGTTTTGACTATTTTTTTTCATAAAATGTTATATATAAAGTCTTGTTTGTGTTTTGCTGGATTGATTGTTTTTTCTCGGGATAGACCGACTCTTTCTTACCAACTATGTCAGCATCATGCTCGTACAATTACCACCGGCACAAACACATTTGTACCGCCAAGCGATGCATGTCCATTCACGATACGCAGTGCCCATTTACACCACAATAGTCAATACTATCTGTACTGTACATGCGCTTGTTGTCAAAATTCTTTGTCTTTCAATATACTTGCCAAACATTACTTTTCATCTCTTTCTCTGAAAGTCGTTTTACTGAAGACCACAACTTACCAAAAATCCGCTGAACTATATCAAGTGGACAATTCAACCAATCCTCTAAACCCGGCATTTTACTTTTTCGTTCTCTGACACACACAGCAACGTTCAAATAGGGCTTGCAAGCAATTCTAAATGGCGGGAAATTTTCACATGTGATCTTGTAACCTCTGACCTAAATCAAAACATGTGTGTAAGTTGGTTGGGATTTCTTCTTCTTTACTATTTTTGTAACAACGCCATCTAGAGGTACCGGTGAGAGAATTTTCTGACGTGTACGTTCATAACATGGCTGACCAACGAGACCAGTCGCAGTCACCACCACTCTTATTATTCCCTCCAAGCGAGGGATTAGCACCACAGCTGGTGCCTGTCCCTGCTACCGCATCTCTTTTTCCGGAAGGTTAGTGTATTTTTCACAAAAATCGGTACCGACAGTCCTGTTCATCACATTTCCGACGAACCGGTATGGTGACTTGGACTTCCTGATTCACTTCACGAACCTATGCTCCATACATGTACCTCCTACATCATCAGGCCTCAGTTCTGACTGTTCAGTGATCGTGACAATTTGCATGTTGTACTACAAATGTTATTTTATCGTATGTACATATTTTATATTCATTGGAAGGGTGAAAGGTCGGTGGAATTATTCATTACGACGCTGAATTCATTAATTTTGTGTATTTTGATTTTGAAGCTTGTTGTTTCCATCCAGTGCACACAGTACAGAACGATATCATATGTACATTATTAGTTCTTTTTTCACTAACTGAAGGACCAACTAGAATCATAGATAGCGATGTTAACTGTCTGGGGAAGAATTTCTAAAACATTTTAGGATATTGTAATATTGAGAACAATAACGTATTAAATTTGTATTGTATACAGAGTGAACTAGTTAACAAATAATATATTTGTGAGTTTTTCAAATATATTGAATTTAATATTAACAGTAGTAATAACGATAATAATAATAACTTTTATCTTGTAGAAGGACAAATATATAGATATGTGGATGACGTTTTTAGAACCAGCCTAATCTACCCAGGGCTTTTGTCAGTGGAGCCGTAAAGATTTAGTACATAGGAATGATAGGATCATTCTTTAGTTTGGACAACAGACAACTATAAAAAATTAAATTTATGTCTATAACTCGGCCAGATAACTGTCTTCTACACCTAAATTAGTTTTGACAACAGACAACTATAAAAAAATTAATTAATTTATATAACTCTGCCAGATAACTATCTTCTACACCTAGATTTTAATTTATTTGTATAACTCTGCCAGATAACTGTCTTCTACACCTAAATTTTAATCCTAATCTGAACTGGTCCTTTAAACCAAATCCTCTGGAGTTTACCTTTCAGCTTTCTCACCACTGTCTACGTATAAATTTATCTTACTATTGTGTACTTGAAACAGTCCATAAACTTTAAATACTTGTTAGCTGTATGTCATGACAACATCAAAAGTAATATATTAAAAACTCTGCCTGTGCCGATCTGTAGTATTGAGCAAAAACTTTTATATTGGTACTAAGATTTTTTGTTGAAAATTGTTGGAAATGACCAGCTGTTAAATTTCATGTACTAATTCATATTTTGTATAAAAGTCTACCACTATGCAATGAAAGTGTACAGTGGGGTGCCAATGTTTTGTGATTTTATTAACAGAGAAAGGAATTCTGGTAAAACTTGCATTAATAAATATTCATATTGTATTAAAGTAATTTTTTTGTTCCAAACACAAACTTGAAAAGTTTTACATGAAATTTTCAATTACAAGTTTGTGTTTGGAAGAGATGTTATACTTTGATACAGTGGTTCACCATACAGATGAATTGATATCTGTGTACTATGGACCTTAATTTTGGGAGGGAACCTCTGTGAAATACTTAGGGAATTCAGAAAAATTTATTAAGTTTATTTGCAAACTTATCTTCATTTGTTTTACAGAAGAGGGAGAAGCAGACAGTTTTCTTGGTCAGAATGATTCAGTACCTATGGTAGATCCACAGCAGCAGCAACAACAAGGCTCCTTCTCATTCTTTCAGCAGCAGACAGCACCCTCACATTCAGACCCATTTGCAAACATTGGCCACCAACAGCACCAACCACCATTGCAGCCACCACCACCATCAGTGGCAAGCCCACAGTCACATTACAGACAACAACCACCACAACAACAGACACCAAGACAACCTCCACCACCAACGCATGAACAAGCTAGATATGCATCAACACCTACAAGACCACCAATGTCGTATCCACAACAACATGTACCACTGCAAACCACTCCTGCTGCACCACCACCAACTACAGGATTTGCACCAAGGCCTCAGGTACACAAAGTTAACTTATGTTTTTCATGCATTGGGATGTGGGATGGGTAACTTTTGGAACATTTGGTTGTGCAAAGTACATTTATCCATAGACCCTCCTCACGCCGGGGTTTATGGTTTATCCATAGTTATGTTTGATGAAATAATATTGAAATAGTCTCAGTAGTAATTCAGTTCAAAAGTATGGCTTTCTTAGAAAACAATTTTTAAGATCTAGCTTTCTATAATTGTAATATTTATATTGTCAAGTTCAAGCATGCTGTGGAAGGTCTGGTTTAAGAGGACTGCCTAATTTCCTTCATAATATGTTGTATTTTGTTCCCTTTCTTGCATTTGAGTTTCATCAGAACTAAACATAGTAATAAAAGCACTGTGATCAGGCTAATACCAGTAGTAATATGTACTTCTGTTCTATTTATACTATTGAAGTTTGATCCAAGCAAGCCACCACCAACGTCAGCTGATCTTCAAACGATGCAAGCAGCATCTCCAAGTACAGGGGTGGAAGGCCCACAAATGTTGTACCAACCTGTACAGGCACACTGGTTCTACTGTAGGGAAATAGAACAGAGATTTGTGTGGACTCCATTTACTATGCTTGATTCACTGAAGTTGGAGGAGACAAGGACCACAGGTAAGGTCAATGAAAGGAACTGGTGTGGGGAATTTGGAGACTATAAATAACAATTTGTTTATGCCTCGAAAACAGTTTTGTTTCATCATCAATTATGTGTCAGTTTTGACATGTTGATATTTTTAACAGAATTGAGGACATGTTTAAAAGAATTTGTTAACAATATACAACTGCAGATTTAAATTAAGGGTAAGACCAAAGTGACCAGTATAGGTCAAGTTCATTTTTTCATAACAAAACAACTCCAAATACTAATATACATGATGTAGTCTAGTACATACTAGTACAATTGTGTCTCCATTAAAAAACTGAAAGAATGACTTTGTTGTTGTTTGATACTGTGGTTCTAATCTTGTACAATGTTTTCATTACACAGTACAACAAGATCCTGAAGAATGTATTGTTCAGACTGATGGTGGACGTTATGATGTCAACATAACAAGACGTATACGTAATGCTATTTACTGGGAGGAAAAACCATCTGAGGTCCGAAGGTGTACATGGTTTTACAAAGGTGATGGTGATAACAAATTTGTGCCATATAATGAAGTATTTGCTGAAAAGTTAGAGGTAAGACACAAGTTGGAAATAGAGATCTCAAACTTTTCCTGTAACTTTGTCCAAGAAACTTCAGACCTATTCTCAGTTCAAACCAAAAAAAAACTTGGGTTAATGTGCAGATTTTGAATTAGAAGTCAAAATGATATTAAAATTTAGTCATTTTAGAACCCAATATGGCTGCCGATAGTCTAGGTCCTGACAGGGACCATATTACATTTATGGTCGGCGGTGAAACCCTAAGGGTTTTTTTATTATTTCAAAATGACTGGGAACAAGATTTCATAGGCATTGTTTTGAGAGTTTTTATGTGATTTTCAGGAAAATTGGTTGATATGATTCAGAAAGAATTCTGATTGAAATTACAACCTCATCAATGAACAGTTTGACAATTTGCCGGGCTTTGTGTTTTTTACTATATTTGCAGGAAGAATATCAAATTGCTGTGACAAACAACGCATGGCATCGTCGTTTGGAATTCCCTGATGCAGAGACAGTGGTTATGCATAATCCTAATGTCATAGTTCATTTTAGACCTAGTAGTCAGGCTGATGAATGGGGTACTACTCCTGATAGTCATGTACGACCAAGAGTTGTGAAAAGAGGGGTAGATGAAGATGTTGGGGAGATTGAAGAAGGCAAGTCAAATGCCACATGTAGTTTTAACCAAAGTGAAAATGACAAATTTTGTTTGTCTGTCAGCCTGAGGCTTTCTGTCACTCTTTATTTGTTGTTTTATGATTTCTGAATATTAAAAAATATCATCACATGTTTTGAATAGTGCATTAGTGGGTCAAATTGTTGACAAAGAAGTGTGCAGTCAATAATTTTAGGTAACAATTTTCAAATTTGTGTTAGGAATAAAATTGAACGTTGATGAAATAAATACACGTTTTTAAGTAGAAATTTTATGATATCTTCCTGTAGGTGAACCAGCTCAAATTGATCATGTATTATTTGTTGTACATGGCATTGGACCTGTCTGTGATCTACGTTTTAGAAGTATTGTAGAGTGTGGTGAGTATTCATTACACAACATTCTCCCAAAATTAGTCAGGTGAATAACATCCTGATCTGAAGGTACTAATGCCAATATTATGATATTATATTTCTGCTTCTTGATTTACAAAAATAAGTGTTTTTCTGCTAGTATTACTGACAAATTGCTGTGATAAACATTTTGAATATATATATGCAATGATGACACACTATTTTGATTGTTGAAAGTTTGAATTTTACAGTATAATGCTATAAATAAAGTCATTGATTGCCTCCTCAGTTGATGATTTCCGTAGTGTATCTCTTGGCTTACTTCAGTCCCATTTTAAGAATCACCAAGATGAAAATAGAATTGGTCGTCTTGAGTTTATACCAGTCAGTTGGCATGATGTCTTACATGGAGATGCAACCGGTGTAGATAGGTAAGAGACTGTCATTTGCATTTGTTTGAAAAGTTGCAGTGTTTTCTACTGTAGTTTCATTGTGCTCCTGAAAGTATTGCTACAGAAAATATCATCATACCCTGGGGTATGCAAGGCAACAACTCACCTGTCATGGGGTCTGTTATAATATGACATTAAAGGCATATACATCAAAATTATACTAGTAAGAATAGTTTCATGAAATTTTATTTTTTGTAAACCTCTCGATTTGAAAATGCTTGTAAATTAATTGTGCCATCTTTCTCATTGTTTTAACATCACTTTTGAATGGTCTTTTCACAGACGACTTAGGAAGATCACCTTACCAAGCATCGGTCGTTTACGTCATTTTACAAATGATACTTTACTAGACATATTATTCTACAGTAGTCCTACATATTGTCAGACTGTCAGTGACAGAGTAGGTGGTGAAATTAATAGACTATATCAACTATTCATGGAAAGAAATCCAAGATTTAATGGTCAAGTTTCAATCGTAGGACACAGTTTAGGTAAGTACGTCTCATATTTGTCTTCTATTGTTTCCCCATACCATAGTTTTGATAGGGACCCCAGGTTTTAATTATGTTTCTCTTTATCTCATTTCAGGGTCATTAATTTGTTTTGATTTGCTATCACATCAAAAGAAATCAGGTGAAGAAAAGACAGCTCCAGCCTCACAACAACCAGAGTCTAGTCAAGCATCAGTAATGGCAGAAGTTGATGGTTCACTTGATGCATCAAACACAATGCCATCAGACACAGAGACAGAACCTCTACCTAGTATTGAAGATGCCTTGTCTAAACTCGGTCTAAGTGGTTTTACAGAAGCTTTCCAAAGAGAACAAATCGACATGGAAGCACTGGTAAGTTTGTGGTTGGTAGAGTGTGCAACTTTTTGAAAGACTCCTAATTACATTACCTGAAACAAAAACCTCCACATGGACTCAAGTGAATCCCTTTGGTACCTTCAAATAAAACATTCATAAATGTGTATACATGTCTGCTTTAATACTTCAATGAAATGATGCATGTCCATGGCAAGGACATACACTGAACAAATGAATGAACAACAACTCTCAACTCATTTTTCTCAGCAATTGTATGTAATGTACATGTGTATATGATGTAGAATCATGAAATTAAGCTCCAGAACCCGAAATTTATGGGAATGTCTTTATTTCATGAAGTGGCATTCCTCTCAAATCAATAATCTATTGTTGTCAAGTTTGTCTTGTTCGTCTTACATTTTGAAGTGTCAAAATCTTCTAGAGTAATGATTAACAACAGAAAGTTGATAACTAGCATGGATGTATGTATTTGTCAAGGATATACAATGAGGTGTGCTAGCACTGAGTTGTATAGCCTACTAATAACATAGCTCCTTTTCTGGTGATGACTTGATGATATTCATTATACACTTCATCTTCATCTCTTATTTGACAAATACACCCACATTCACACTCAAACCAGGTCACATTGATTGGTTGTCAGGGGCAACGAGGTATTATAGCATTTTATGAATAGGATGATGTATACTATGGTCAGTGTTCCTTTTTGAGAGTTGACGACTTTGTGTATTAAATTTTATATAGACAATGTGCAGTGAATCTGACATCAAAGAGATTGGACTACCATTGGGACCAAGGAAGAAATTGATGGGTTTTGTGAAAGAACAAGCAGAAAAACAGGTAAAATATCTGAGTGACTATTGTATTTACACTATTCTAAGTTAAGTATAGAGTATAAGTTTTCAGTTAAACCCCAGTGTCTGAATCCCACAGTCTTGAATTAAATTGAATAATATCTTATCCTTATCAGTGGAACCATTTTGAATATTAAAAGAGGACCATTTATTTGTTCAAGACCAGACCTACTTTTTCTATAGCTCTGCCAGACAATTGTCCGATGTGAAACACCTATAGATCAATGTCTGAATTGTAATCCCAATCAGACATTGATCTATAGGTGTTTCACATCGGACAGTTTAACTCAGACCTGAATCACTCTACCTAATAAGGTCTATCTGAACATGTAAGGTCAACCTAAGCCTGATTTAGTTTAGTCCCAGATATTTAGGCCCAAACTGAACTTCAGGTGATGAAATATGATGAGTTATTGCTGTTGTACTATAGGAACAAAGGAAAAAAGATGCTGCAGTACGAGCTAAGATGGAGGCAGAGATTGCAGCACAAAAGAGGATACAAGAAGAAGTGCAACGACGACAACAACAGCAGCAGCAACAAGATAGTCATGAATATTTGCATTCAACTACATCTGTACACATTGATTACACTCCAGGACTAACAGGTAAAATAATAAGAGTGAAGTACCAAAATAATAAAGTATATCAAATTCCGTAGTGGCACAGGGGCTGTGTATTTCTGCTGGGGTTTTTTTGTGTACATTTTGCTCACTGAAATATACACGAAACCTTGACTGAAATGGTTCAATACTTGAAATTAGCTGAATTACTGACAAATTGGTCATTGATAGTACTGTGTACATGGGTTTGACTTTTGTCTGTATGTGTAAATGGTACAAACAGTGTCCAAACCATTTCATCTCTTTTCAAGACTGTGTAAGGGTGAGGGATGCTGATAGAGTTTGAGAACTAAGTAATCATGCCATGCTTCAACAGGTATAGCCACATAAAGAAGTTGAAAATAGGAAAAAAAAGTTATAAAAATTACAAACTTACAGCTACTAAGGATCTAAAATAATTATAAGTAATTCTGTCTCTCTGTGTGTGAATGAACTAGCATGTACACTGCATGTACTCGTTGCATGTACTCCTTGCATGTGATCATTGCAGTTGTATCTATTCAGTTCTAGATATAATGTCTATGTCCATATTGTCTATACGTATACATTTGTATTTATAATGTCTATGTATACATATGTATCTGTACATTGCATATGTATACTGTATCTGTATGTATATTATGTGTGACTGTTTCATATCTGTACATGTACTGCACAATATGTAATCCTTATGTTATTAATATTTCATACATACTAAAGAAGAATGGACCTAGGAATTACAACTTGTGTTAATATTATTCTTGAAAAAGAAACACTACATTTTGTACCTTTCATCCAAATACTATTTGTAAACAATCTCTGTTTTATTGAAAAAATTAAAATACACTGTATAATTTTATTTATACTGTGCATGAGCCAGGTTCAACAAAAAATATGGAATATATACTCTGGTCATTCTACATCACGACAATGTGCATGTACGTCATTGGTTCAAGAAATGCTTTTTAAGTCAAAATGCTCAAAATGCTAAGAATATTTACAAGAAATCATCCCTACCAGTATTATTTGTCAGTAAAACAGGGAGGAATATTAATATATGTATTGATGTCTGCTTTTTCCATTATATGCCAAAACTAAAATGTACTTTTGTACATGTTACATTTGTCACAAAATTCTGGGACAAGAAAGTTGTCAGAATTCTTCAGATGAACAAATTATTCCAAATGTTCATTCTTCTTTACATAAACCTTGTTGTATTATTGTAAGATCTGTATGTCAATTATTTGTTTATTTTTTATATTTTCGTCTTTTTATTTGGCACATTATGTTTATAATGACATCACAACTTATTGTTATGCAAATCACTGGTTGTCATGGTGACTGGTAATTGTGTAAATCCACCAATCATCTGTACTGGTGTGTATGACATCACAGTAAGGGGTACCAGTGCTGTTCTGGGTAGGTTATGATATGGGTATCAAGGTTCAGTGGTGTTACTACAACATAAAGGTCATTTTAGATCTATCATTAACATTTAACTGATATTGGTCAAAAATAAAAGTTAAACATGACAAAATAATCTAAATTAACGTCAAGTTACAGATTTCAAAAATATTATAAATTTAATGTCAAATACTTGCCTATCACAATCTCATGCCAGCCTTATGCCTATTGGGATTTAAGCCTTATATGCTGGCCTGAGATTATGATATGTTATTTATGCCAAAATTGGCTATGAACAAACCCCTTGTCAATGGCAAAATTATTTTGAATTTCCACCTCCATCATGAAAATTGTAGCAAGCAAAACGAAATTATATCGTACATAAGGAAGTACAACTATAATAATATTTGTTTTTGTGCCTTAAACCCAGGTATTGGACAGCCTCTTGTAAAGTATCCACAGTTAGTATTCAAACCATCATGTTTCTTTGCTGTGGGATCACCCATTGGTATGTTTTTAACTGTACGAGGTGTTGAAACTATTGGAGAAGATTCCAAGCTACCTACTTGTGATGGCTTCTTTAACATATTCCACCCAGTAAGTATACATGTCTTGAGGGTGTTTCTTGTTTTAACATTTAGTAGAAAAGACGTAGTCACTGACATTGTATATGTTACTACATAGAGTAACTACTAATCCTTAGAATACAACACTACTGTGTACACTATCCTACCAGTGAGGGCACTAGAATCACAACAGAGAAAGAGAAATTGTGCCATTCAAGTCCCAATATTTTACCTCATTTATATTTATGTATACACTATCCTGCCAGTGAGGACACTAGAATCACAACAGAGAAAGAGAAATTGTGCCATTCAAGTCCCAACATTTTACCTCATTTATATTTGTATTGTAATATCTAGTGACAAATGAATTTGATGTGTTTTTTGTCTCTGTACAGTTTGATCCAGTTGCATACAGAATTGAACCATTGATAAATGCTACTTTTTCTAGTATCAAACCAGTTTTGATGCCACATCATAAAGGAAGAAAAAGACTTCATCTTGGTAAGTTTTTGGATTAATAGTAGTAAGTAAGACTTTGGAATGTGATTTGTTCATATATTTAGAAATTTGAACCCAGAGCTATTTTATGATTCATTTCTGTAGACAACAGAAAACTTTGTTCCACAACATTGTTCTTGTGTGATGGAGATGTCTTTGATAGAAATGACAGCTATGGTTTGGATTACAGAGGGTAATGTCAGCTTAGAAATTAACAACAGTGTCATACTTCGCAAGTCTGATATAGATGAGATTGTTATTAGTTTGCTTCATTTACATTGTGTGCAGTCATGGAGAAGTATGACAGAGAAACAAAAATAGAACTTAAACTTCACATTCTCATGCTTGCATGTAAGAGAAATGAAATAATTTTTATAAAATCATTCATGTAATATGACAATATCTTTTCTTCACTGACGTTTCCTTCCAGGTATAGTTACATATGTACAGATGCTGTGTTTCAGTATGCTACTTTCATTATTAAGTGTTACCACAACATTTCTCATCCAAAATCCATCACTCACATTTACGATCTACAAATGTAACTTGTGTCATTTTTTGATGCTTCGTTGATAGAATTGAAAGATAGCCTGAGTGCATTTGGTGCTGATTTGAAACGAAGTCTAGTGGACTCCATGAAAAAAACATGGAAGACAATACATGAATTTGCATTATCCCATAAATCCAGCTCAGCTGCAGAGACTGAAGAAGAACCAACAGAGGAAGAAATGGAGAAAATAGTTAGTGAACGGTTGAGTCAGGAGGAGAGTAAAGCTGCAGCACAGACAGATACAGCTAGCATTTCATCAACAGGTTAGTTGACATGTTATAGTTCAGAGAACTACTTAGATTGGTACGTACTAGATCTGTTGCTGGTTACAGATACAGCTAGCATTTCATCAACAGGTTAGTTAACATGTTATAGTTCAGAGAACTACTTAGATTGGTACGCACTAGAACTGTTGTCTGTTTCAAGATACATTGTGTGTCTCCATACAATGCCATGTATTGTGTACATGTATACAGACATCAGAGACTTCAGTGGTAACAATGTGTTACTCTCTTCAGTGATCATTTCAGTTGAAACAATATGTTACATTACTTGTATTTTAGTTTTATTTTGCATGAATCGGCATCTCTGAAGTGTTGGCCTTACCTATCAATATTGTATAATTTACAAGTTTCAACAATGTCTGCTATAATTTACTGTATGTATATCTTCACTATCCTATACATATTTATGTCCTTTCAATATTTTCATTCATTATGTTTCATTTTTTTAAACCCTTTAAAGCCTGACACCCTATTTTTATGGTGTAATTACATAGACTTTAATACTAGAAATTACAATTACTTTAGTACTAGAAACCAAATCCTTAAAAGTTGTTTTCTCTCCTACCAGATTCTTTTGAATTCCTTGGGGACGATGTCAGAGTTGGTAAACTAAATAAGGGCAACCGTGTTGATTATGTCTTGCAAGAGAAACCTATTGAAAGTTTTAATGATTACATATTTGCTTTGGGAAGCCATGCTTGCTACTGGTAAGTCAGGTCTCTTCCTCAGATCAAACTTTGGGTAATTGATATTGAAAGAAAGGATAGACTGCCAGTTGTCATTGCAGAATTTGGTTAACACAACAAGCATACCCATATCAACCAAACAGTGATTTCACCCTGTGTCTGGAGTGAAACATTTGACTTCAATATTGCCCTGTAGTGGTGACACCTGATATGTGATCACTAGCATTGTGTAGTGACAATTGAATACACTGCTTTGAATACGTATATGAGATATCATAGTATGAAAAATCTGACTAATTTTTGTCAAAATGTAATTTTCTGCCAACATAGTGATGGAAATGAGCCTTCATTGTTTCTATTTTACACAATATTTAAGTATATCATTCTGGTATGTGTACTTGTTTTGAGAAGATAATGTTGGTATGTATGTGTGTGTGTATGTTATTGAATCCCCAAATTTGAAATCCCAAACTCACAACTTTCATTGTTTTTCTCCATGTAGGGAGTCTGAAGACACAATGTTGATGATATTGAAAGAAGTGTATGCACTGCAGGGTATTCTACCACAGAAACAGGGTCCTGATAGGATGCACCAGGCTTGGAGACCACCACCACAACAACAAACTCTTTTACCCTCTCCATGAAATGGATCTTTCCACTAACTAACCATTCCCATATACTATAAGATAACTGACAGGACTATACCAAGGTTCAAGTTAGGGGTAGACAGGCCACATTTGATGTATTCTCAGTTCAACTCAAATCAATACAATGTGCAATAATTCACATCTTGGACTGGCTGTATATGGAACATCTTGATCACATACAGTAATTCTAAGTATTTCACCAAGTAATGCTCTTACAGCCATATTGGCTGTAACTCAGACACATTTTTTACAGTACTGCAAGATATCCTATTCTAGCATGACATCGCGTACAGTAGTCAAGCTCTGTAAAGACCACATGCCTTAATACAACACTATAGGCTAGTGTAGAATAGTGTCCAGTCATTACAGATGATACAGCGCAGGTATGTGCTAGGGAGTCCAAACTTATTTCTAATCTGAACTCCTTAGCTTACCCAAAGGTGTACTATCTATTATACAGTCAGTCCATTCATAGACAGTGGAGGGGAGCCCCTCCACTGTCTATGGTCCATTGTTCTACATGCTTGCCTGTTGTTTTGCTGTGAAAAAAGTTCAAAGGTCATGCCTGAATTCAAAAGTCTAAATTGTAAAACACCCATAGTAGGGAGGGAATATGAAATTGAGCCAGTGTAGGAATGAAGTGTCCATGTATAACATTACGACTTTAATGACAACTAAAATATTATTAGAGAATAAAACAGCTAGGATGAAGTTTTAGTTGAATTGCATAGTTACAACTATGAGGTGTAGTAATACACAAAATTTAGATCAACTATGGCAGATTTGTAGGCTCTGGCAAGTTCAAAGGTCATGCTTCAAAGTTTAAATTTTGAACACAGAGGAAAGAGTATGAATAAAAGGGTATTGGGCTATGATTCATCAAATAATGATCACCTATGGCAGATGTGAATTAGGCTTTAGCTTAGATTTTCCATGCATTCATATATTTACATGTATGATGTTTGTTACCTGTTCTTTGCCATATGAGAACACTTTATTGTTTTCACATGAAGAATTTCAGTTCTCTTGGTTCAAAACTTTGATGCTATGAGTGAAGTTCATTTCTTTTTTCATGAACAGATGTAACACAAACTCAAATGGTTTAAATTCCATCTGAAATTCAGTCAGTGAGTTTGTCCAGGGGATTTAAATATGCATACACTGAAATATGTTCTTGGGAGGTATACTAATGTCCCAATAGAAAATTCTATTGAAAACACCATAATTAATAATTTATAATAATTTTCAGCATTATAACTGATTGAGTAAGTTGACAAATATAAAGAAATCATACATTGCACTGGAGAACAAACTTTGTATGAATGTTGTAGCTACTATTACCCTAATTATGGCACTGAATGAATGAATGAATGAATGACTCCGATAACTCTTGTCTTATATCGGATATGAGAGATGACAGAATAACACAAGAGTGCTGTAAACAGGCTAAGCTACGATATACATATGTGTAGTAAAAGTTACCTTGTAAAAATTATGTCAGAACACTCTGAAACATGTGCACAGAATGTTACAATACATGTAGTGTTACAGCTGTTGACATGTGAGCAGTAATAAGGGGACATTGTTACAAAGGTAAAGTAAAAATGCTAGGATTAATAACACTTGACACAGTATGTTGGAAGTAGTGATATGTATTACATTTCATCTTATGTGATAAGTTTTATGGCATTACATGTACATGAACTGAAGTGATAAGTTTTATGGCATTACATGTACATGAAGTGCCAGAGGAACTTGAAATTCCATTGTGAATGTAAGACCATTCTTATCAAACAATGAAATATATCAAACATATCTGTACTGCCAACAAACTGTGCCAAGTGTCATGAATCTAATTCAAGGATTTACTTTACCTGTGTGTGACAAGTTCTGTGTGTTACTCCTTGCATATCAACAGTTCTATTTTAATTAAGTATAATTTCAGAGATTTATTATTTGCTGTTGTTGTCTTTCCTTTCCAAAATTGATTATCAATACTCTCATATCATATTAATATTTTTTCAAAATTATATTCCAAAATGATTGGAACTTTTATTCAAATTGTTTAATTTTTTTTTTTAAATTTATTATTTATGTTTTGAAGCTGAATATTTTCTAATCAGCATATCCTCTTCCTTTCTATTTGTCATGGCTGTAATTTGGTAAATGTGGTTTTAGAATTTCCAAGTGTGTATGTAAGATGGACGTATGTACTTTGATGTACCATAAACTGAACAATCATTGTAGACTCTCCACACTACTGTTGCTTGTTGTAAGCAATAACAATGTGGAATGCCCGCAATATCAAATCCTTGTTTGTGATGTGCCACAGACTTTATTGATATCCAGACCTATCTTTTGCAATATTGTAAGTTAACAATGGAATGACCATACTTTGCATTTATTTGTAACCTGTGAACCTTGATCTTTCAACTTTGAACTTAACAGCTGATTTACTATCATCACATATGCATTGAACCATTTCTTTCCATGTTCTGTAGGAACAGATTTCCACAATGACTGCTAAATATGAGCAATTTAGTTTAGTTTATTGTTGCAGAATTACTTTAATTAAGATAGAAACATAGTGATCTGCTATGAACTAAATAAAAAAAAAAACATCTGCATTTCGGTCAACATGCAATGTTATTCTATTTCTTGCTTTTATAAATGAATTAACTTAAAAAGTGTATTTTCTCTGCAGCTGACCAAATATATGGTCCTGATATTTGATTACCTATAGATTAGAGTACAATTGATAATACTGTATATCCTTTACTGTATTTTGTCTGGTCTGTAAGGCCCCCCCCCCCAAAAAAAAAAAAGAGAATTGTTTCTGGTCAGGACAGGTTGTCTAAAATAGTGCGACGATGTGATTTTTTTTAAAATTCTCAGCAAACCTGTCATTCAGTGTACTATTTATGGCAGTTACTGTTCTTTTTATTTAGTACTTTAGAGCAAGTGTGTATGTGGTCTTCACTGAAGTAGGAAGGGTTATTTTTGTGTTTCCCCTTGGATCTGCAGACTGCATGGGCTGGACAAACACAAAAAAAAGGGTATTTAAGTGATGTGCGCGCTGACCGGAAACAATTTTTTTTCTTTCTTTTTTTGCCATTTAGATACAACATGTCATGCTGCCCTATCAGCCATCACTACAGTTTTACAGGCAGCATGACAAACTCTGTCTTTCCAGACTATATTTTGCCCAATGCGATGTTTTATACAATGAAGTTTTGTTTATGCTGGAGAATTCTTCAGTTTTGTTTTGTTGATGTATTGACATTGGTATAATGTGGCAATACTACTGTAATAAACTTTGTAAGTGAATTTGTTAGCAGTGTCCATTTGTGTAACATGAGTATGAATGCCTTGAAAATATCAACTCATTGCCAAACTACTACCAGCCTGCACAAGTAGCTTCTAAAGCAGTGCATGCTGGGGAATACTTCACTTCCAACATTGTAGGCTAATTGATTTAGGTACTTTGCGACAAGTTATCACTTTACAAGTGATTGATACACCTAAATTACAACAAACAGGCCTCGTAAGCCCAATTTTTTGTGACTTGGAAGAAATGTACTGTGTGAATCCTGGCGCGGGGTAGTTGAAATGTGGTTTCTCCAGACTCTCGTAGAAGAGCCCCCAGTGTTGAGAGTCTGGGTAACCAAGACTAGATGGTCTCTTAGTAGTAGAGCCCCCCGTGGTGAGAGTCTGGGTAACTGAGACTATGTGAGACCTTAATTTGTGAATCGCAACCTTGACCTGAATAACAAAATAGTGACCATGTTTGTGATAAACAAGCACATTTTGCCCGTCATCTCCAAAAGTTTGATACATACAGATACTATTCAAGTGTCTTCTCTCACATTATCGACGAGCTTTCTAATTGATCTTGACCTTTGACCTTGACAAACATTTTCAAGGTGAACTGACCAAATTTTTCTATGCTAGCTCAAGAAGTTGAATAATAATAACTCCATTTAAATGTCTATTATACCCCAAAGGTCAGCTTTCTTTTTATATCTTGACCTTTGCCTTTGATCTCCATATTTAAGGTCAAACAGCAAATTGGTCAATAAAGTATGCAATTTGTATCTAGATACACCATTTAAATTCACACAATAACCTTGCCATAAAACACACAAATTTGAGCTATGTCTTCGATTGAAGGCTTGTTGGAAATTACTTTGGATCTTTTAATTTTTAAAGCAATTTTATCATTGGCTTCCTACTTGAAATATCAATGTGGAACATAGATTAAGTCTGTGTTTGTAACTCAATACATTGCAAAAAGCTATTTTAAAAAATGTGTAAAACGTTCATTATTGTATGTACAATAACAAATGTTTTACACATTTATCATGCTTTTGCAATGGCAGTATGTTGTCTCACATTGATTTTTTAAGTAGGAAGCCAATGAAAAAATTGTTTCATAAATTAAAAACCCAAAATAAATTCTCATCCATTTGGCCACTTTACAATGTAAAAGAAATGTTGCATCCAACCAGACTCTTACCCGCTCTGTGAAACACTGATAAAAAAATATGCATGAGAATGCATACACAATTCTTATTTCAACTGTATATTGTAAAGAGTCTGTACTCACAGAAACAATGTACCAGTACATTAGAAAATAAATAATGCAACAATATACCAGTACATTAGAAAATAAACAACACAACAATGTACCAGTACATTAGAAAATAAATAACACAACAATGTACAGTATATTAGAAAATAAATAACAGGTCTAATAAAGTAGGGAATCATTTCTTTATTGATTGACACACAATCACCTGTACTGCTTCTATATAACTCAGTGTCATAGTGCAGGATTTTATATCATTGTACATTGCATAAAAAAGAAACAATCTTCAGGTGAAATTTCATCAATTATCATAAAGTTTATTCAAAAATAATTACAATAATTGGATTTACATTGTACACTGGTATCACTGACTGACTGACTGACTGACTGACTTAGTGAGTGAGTGAGTGAGTGAGTGAGTGAGTGAATGACTTCTGTTTGCCTCTACCTGCTGTCATATAACAACAGGCAAGATGGAGTTTGTTAATTTTTCACCTTAGCTTGTCTTTGCCATCTGTGTCGATTTTGGTGTGGAAGAGCAAATCCCAAATCTGTGCAAATGCTGTAACTTTCAACATAATGGCAACCACCTGGTGTCACATCATTTGATCTCAAGATTCAAAGTGTTGATAATGGCAACCACCTGGTGTCACATCATTTCATCTCAATATTCAAATGACAGTGTTGATAATGGCAACCACCTGGTGTCACATCATTTCATCTCAATATTCAAACAACAGTGTTGATAAAGGCAACCACCTGGTGTCACATCATTTGATCTCAAGATTCTAATGACAGTGTTGATAATGGCAACCACCTGGTGTCACATCATTTCATCTCAATATTCAAACAACAGTGTTGATAATGGCAACCACCTGGTGTCACATCATTTCATCTCAATATTCAAACAACAGTGTTGATAATGGCAACCACCTGGTGTCACATCATTTGATCTCAAGATTCAAACGACAGTGTTGATAATGGCAACCACCTGGTGTCACATCATTTGATCTCAAGATTCAAACGACAGTGGTGAAAATGGCAACCACCTGGTGTCACATCATTTGATCTCAAGATTCAAACGACAGTGTTGATAATGGCAACCACCTGGTGTCACATCATTTGATCTCAAGATTCAAACAACAGTGTTGATAATCTTTACAAGTACATTTAGATTGTGTGTCCGTTTGATTTGTTGAACTGAATTTCAGTAAGCAGTTTACATACTCTCATTTGGCAAGATACAGGAAAGCCAACATGTAGCTATTTCAGATTCTATAGTATATGTACTTGTAGTTTGGTACATCACATAATAATTTACACACTTGTAGAGCCATGCAATAGAATACTAGAAGTCTTGGTGTGTGTGACTACAAACCTACTGCTGTCTGCTGTCCCAAGATATACTCTCTTTATACATTAGGAATAAGAATGATGGTGACAAAAATAGTAACAGATAAACATAAATGTTGCCAAACTTGATCACAAATAAGGAACAAATATATCAAACCATAAATTACATCATATATGAAAGGAAAACAAAACTGTACAATAATCCTGAGGTTGGACTACTATCCATGTTTTGCAAAAGAAAAAAAAACTATATCTTTATACAAATTCACACTTGTACATGAACAATGTCCACTCAGGTTTTGTTTGGTTAAAAAATGCTAGATGACTTTTTTTTGGAGAAACATTCCAATTTGTACATGTTAAACAATACAATTTGCAAGCAGGCATTCAAAAATGTTGGGACATGAAACCAATATGACCTGAGGTCACATGACCCAGTACTACATCACTCATTGGTTGCTAATTAATTACAAATCTGGATTGGCTAAGAGCTGGTCATGTGACTTATTTCAGAAGGAGTGATTGGCCAGTCATATCTGCAGGAATATCCAATCCCATCAGGTCAAGAACTGTAGGTGCTACATCAGACAGTCCTGGGTCATCTGTTGGCTTGAATTTGTGAGGACCGGTCATTATGAATGGAACTGGAAAAAAAAAACAATTTGCAGGCTTGTAATTTTCTGATGCTTTTTTGAGTCATTTGTGGGAATAATTGCATGTTTCTTTTTTCATCCTGAAGTACATATAACATTTGTTCAGACATTAATTAAGGATACTGTATCAAAGTGAACAGAAGATTTTGAAGGTCTTTTATAAGCCTGGCTACAAAGAATATCATTACTATCAAGATTGATTGATTGATTGATTGAATGTCATTACTATGGCCTCCATGAATGTTTTAGCATATGATTGCAACACTGCACACTAAAGTCTCCCAAGGTAAAAAAAAGTACTTTTACATGTAATTATCCTATTGGTCTTAAAGTGTTTGCCACCCTGCAGTTGTATCACATAATTCTATACAACATTCATTCTATCATGTAATACATACCTCTTGCTGTTGTGTGGGCTGTATGTGGACCACCCTTCTCACTTATCATTTTCTCTGCATTTCCATGATCTGATGTAATCAATAACACATAGCCATGCTCTTCACAGGCTTGGTGGATGTCACCAATAGCAGTATCTGTACAAAAACAAACCAAATCACATGACCAGGGGTTCTGACCAATAACATGATGTGTACAGTCACATGTTCCATGAAGTAGCAAATGACACAGCCTTTATGATCTTGTGTTGATTTGCATTAATCAAAACAATAGCACAATTTTTAGAATGTCATGTGAACAATGAATCAACAGATCACAGTTTAAATGAAGTACCATGTGCAATGAATCAAATGACCAATAGTACAGAGAATATGGAATTATGCGTACAGGAGGATTCTACATTTAGATAAATTTGACATGATTGCCATGGTGATAGTATACCATAACACTGACCTGTTGCTTCACAAGCTTTGATTGCTGGTTCATACTGGCCTGTATGTCCAACCATATCAGGTGGTGCAAAGTTACACATCACAAATGGATACTTGCCACTTGCAATGGCATTTGACATCTGTGGGAAAATAACATCAAGTTTTTAATAATTCTGTCTCTATACTCTCGATCAAAACTACTCTGCCATTAGTTAAAAAGTAATGGTCTACTCAATTCAATGACAAATGATAAATTTGAAGATTTACACATGTCTATCGATTTCATTTCATGATTCATTGCATGGTCCCAATACAATAGAGTCATACAGTGGGTGTTTTTCTCACATGCTCTACCCTGTCTGTGCAATATCATGCCATTAGAATAACAATAATGAAAACCTAAAGCCATCACAAAGAACCGAACAACTTTATTCTTGACAGCCCATCTGAAATGTACTTCATACTGCAAACCAGCACTGTATAATTTGATAAATCAATTAATTTCTAGTGATATCGAGAGGTATACAGTGTAAATGGTTATAATAGCATGTGTCATTACATAGTAAAGATCTTACTCAAGGATAATTTCTTTGAAAATCAGACTCTCTTGAATCACTCAAAAATGTGTCATTTGAAAGATTCTTCCCGATGCTTTTGACATCGTTAGAAAAATTTGGTTGTTTTTGTTTTCAAGGAAATCATCAATCTAGCTATATAAAAATATTGCATGGTGACCCTAATTTTTATTTTTACTTCTTGATTTTCACTGAGAATGGTTTGGAGTTTTCTTTGGCAAAGTAACACCACAACTTTTACACTTTTATTTTTGAGGTGCAGTCTCCCTCAATGTACCATATACAGTAAGATGCTGTTGTTTAGGCCTGCCTGGAATTCATATGTGTGGAGTATAGCGTCTAAGAGTGCATCTTTACAGACTATTGACGCTAATGAATTTTCTAACCTCTTGGCCGACACCAGCAGCATTCATTTCAGGTTGCATGTCATATGTTGGTACTTTAGGAGATGGTACCATACATCTGTCTTCCTTCTCAAATGCTTCCTCTCTCCCTCCGTTGAAAAAGAATGTGACATGGGCATATTTTTCTGTTTCTGTAAACATATGAAAAAACAGTTACATGTCATATATACGGTGAAATAATACCACTGATTCTAAATAACAATGTCATATGCACTAAATTTTCTAGAATTTTGCAAAGAAAACTTGTGATGCCATGTTAGTGTCAGAGTGAGTGTACAGGGGTATTTGCACTCATACTTGTGGTGTTTTCTGCGACACTTTCATGCTTGTGAAAGTATGGCCACAGAGAACACTGCAACCAGTCATGCCACACTTGCACTTACAAATCATAGGATTCTGTTACATTACTACAAATACTAATCAGAATATTATTTAGCTTTATATACTTTACCTGCACAATGATACTGTGGTAGACCTTTCTTTTCCAACCATTCTCCCAACACATTTGTTGGTTGTTGTGGTGGATACAACATTGGGAATGGCCAATCCCCTTTGTACTGGGCCATAATTGCAATATGCTAAAATATAAAATAAACATTTTAAATTGTTTTGAAACTGTGTTATTTATATACAATTGACTGAGAACATTTGTATCAACTATACAGTTATCTGTGAACAACGTTATTGTCCATGCAACAAATTCTGTGGTTGGGCATACCTTTAAATTATAATTGTTCCAAAAGAAAGGTCATTGTAGCTTTCTGAGATAAATAATAGAAAGAAGATATAATCATCAAAATGACTGACTCACCAAGTCTTTGGGTACAACATCAGTCTCAAAATGTCTCTTGAGTCCAAACGCCTCCACTATCTCCCTCATTCTATCAGCACGGAAGTCAATAAAGATTAATGTGTCACCATCCTTTATTCTTCCCTCTTCATTCACAATAATAGGTTTCAAAAATTCATCAGTTTCTGTTGGTTCCAAGGCATAACGTTTCTTGATAACCTATGAATGTAGTGTAAAAATCTGTTATTATATTAAATTTATGATCTTTTAAAAACGATTTATTTTTTGTTTACGTACATGTTAGTAGATTCAAATTTAATAGTGGTCTGTACCTTGACCCTAGAGTTCAACAATGTACAACAATACTGCAGTGTGCCCTCTACGCCAATTTGACATGCCACTGACACACACAATTCCTAGTGACGCACCAAAGTTTGGTGTTCCCCTATCTCTTACTATGTGGTGACCAGTGTGCCCTCTAAGCCAATTTGACATACCACTGAAACACACAATTTTTAGTGACGCACCAAAATTTGGTGTTCTCCTATCTCTTACTATGGGATGACTCACAAGAAATCCCAGTTTTTCTCATTTTGACTCACAACAAAAAATGTGGCTATCATAGAAGGCACACTAGTATACTGATATTGATAATCTTTATCAATGTTTGTACTGGTGTTATCAAAAAGAACTGACACTGATCAAAAAATGAACAGTGCTAGAAATATCTAGGTCCATCTGATAGGAGATACTTGGCAAAGACTTCCAATAGAGAACTTGCAATCCAGACTGAGCATGCTCAGACGCAAAGGACTATGGAATTATCTGTGGGTGCTGTAATACCTAATCTGGAGCTACCGATAAAACAAACCTCCTACAATGATCATGGTAAATATGAATTGATTATTTGTGGTTACAAACAATGTATCAACACTGTTTACAATACTAAGTGATTAGTATTTATTATCACATTTCCCATGATGCAACATTCAAAATGGCAGGTTTTGACATTCCCTATTGATAAAGCCAGTCTAGTTGGTAGACCCTTGGAGGCATAGTGCCAATGGTGCTGTTGAGGGCTTGCCAAAGACTGACACTGCGCATCAGAGCTACTGTCATCCTTGGCTTTTGTTTGGCAACCTGCAAAGCAGAGATGCAAGGTCTACTACAAGACTAGGGTAAAGCCAATAACAACCAAATGTTACATTAACCTAGCCTTGTACTCAGACATCTCTTAAACCAAATGTTCAAGGTTTCTTCATTTTGCTTAATGTCTGAAATAAGCTTGGGAAACATACATTGCACCCAGTGTTTGAAAAAAATAACTTGTTCCAATAACATTGATGATGATGGCATGTAAATTACTAGGTAATGATGTAACTGTCAGGTTGTGGAATACCTTATTCTGATCTGTCAGCTGTGTTTTGATAAAAAATAAAAGAATACCTCAATGACTTGATCTGGTGTTGTTTTCTCTCCTTTTCCCTGAGTCAATGCTTCATAAGCTATCTTGATTCTTTCATATCTCTTGTCACGATCCATAGCATAGTATCTTCCAACAACTGTAGCTAGTTCTCCATAGTTGTTAGTCTTCATATGATCAAGTATTTGTTGCACATAATCAACTGAGAAAGATAATTTTAAATATCTTTGGTCAAAATATGTCATTTCACAACAGTGCCCAATATCTATCAGTCTGTCTATTGTTTCTATGAAATCTGTATGGAAATGAGGAGTACAACACCACTTGGACCAAAAGAAACAATAAATACAGACACTATTGTTTTTTATGACATTAGCACAGACAGGTAATTGGGCACCTAAAGTTAATTGTTTGCATACCCAGAATTCTATAGCTAATTTGAATTAGTTTATTTCTCTCATTTTTCAAGACGTCACGCAATACAGAGGTGGTGACAGTGGCTTTTTGTGACTTACTGGACATCAACTAAAGCAGTTATGATGAAAACAGCTTTGCCTTTGTTCCCCGTTAATAAATACTGCCACCACTGGCCATATTCAGACCATTATATTAGAATTCCATACCTCCACTTGTTGGCCTTGTATCTCTGCCATCAGAGAAAAACTGAACATAGCATTTTGGGACACCTTCTTTCTTGGTAACATTAATCATTTCACGTAAATGATCAATATGGGAATGGACACCACCATCACTGACCTAAAGTTAAAACCAACATATATCTATTTCACTGTCACACATCAAAACATATCAGATTTCAAAATACAGATGGTAAATTTATGACATTTGGAAATATGATAAAGATGAATAATAAGATATGACAACTGTTTACATTTACAGAGTGGTATGTTTGTCGTCATCATGATGATATATAATCGGAAGTTATGCTAGATAGTTGTGTAAGTTCAACAAAGCTATTACAGAAGAAATCATGTAATGCCTGGGCATCTTTCATGAAATTCACTCACATAGAGTAACTTTTATGATGAAATAGTTGAGTGTTTATTTGTGCAGAATGTGTACTTCCCTTTTGCATATTGTCATTTCATGTACATGTGGACATAATACACTCATATTTTATTATTTTCAAATTTGACACTTACCAGACCTAAGAAGTGAATTCTACCATTACCACTCTTTGCTCTGCTACATGCTTCTACCAGTGTCTTATTACTGTATAAGGATTTATTCTCAATGGACAGGTTGATACGAACAATATCCTGTGCAGAAACAAAGATGACACATCAATGAATAATACAAATACAAATACAACAAATTAATCTGGATAAAAAATCATAAATAAAAGTAATGGATACAGAAAAAAGTGTGTTGTCAAGGCTTATATAAAGCAATATGATGAAAACTTTATGGAGGAATTTTGTTTATCTTGTTTCTTTGATATTTTTCCCAATATTTTCTTCATTCAGCTATGGAAAATATGAGTGACCTATGAGGCCTTGTCACTATGAGTCGGACAACAAACCGTGACAAAACCTGTAGGTCACTGGCATTTTCCAGCTGAATGAAGAAATATATAGGAGAATAATTTCATTGTCTTCCTATCTCCTCATTTTCTTCGTTGTTTAGTATTTCACAGAAGAGATGTCTTCATAATGTTTATATGACTGCCATTTACCATGATAGAGAATGTAAAACATTACATATAATATTTACCTGGTACACAATTCTACCAATTCCAATGGTAATATGTCCTACTTCACTGTTACCCATCAGACCATCAGGTAAGCCAACAGCCAGACCAGAGGCATTCAATGTGACGGCATTCTCTTTGAACAGAGTGTCCATCACAGGGGTTGAGGCGGCATGGATGGCATTGCCTACAACACAAAATACAAAGCTTATCAATATTTGACCAGTCAACCAAGACTTAAGATACTAGAGGCATGTCAAACTGTGGCTTTGACAAAACTGAATTTTTAATGTTGTGTTTTGCTAACCCTTGACTACTTCAAAAATCAAGCAAAGAGAATAGAGACTTTGAAATTGATTTTAGGATAATAGGGTCTATGTGATATGTTAGTTATGTGTGTCCACCTATCTTCAGAAGACCACATATGAGCTTTTGTCAAGCTGATTCTGAACTTATCAAAAGTATTAAAATTGTATACAATGACTTATGTGAACATCCCATCACCATGGTTACAGCTCATACTTAAGCCTCCTCTGTATGCATACACAAAATGTGTGTACCAGTATATGATTCAAAATAAAAATTGATTCCAATGCCACATGTAAGTCTATCTTGCATATGATAGAATGTATCCCTTGTTTCTGCCAAAGAAATTTACAAAACAAAATGATACCTAAAGTTGTTCCTTGGATAATCCTTCAAACCATACATTCAAATTCTGACCTTGTTTTATGTTAACCAGTCAGTTTTCAGTCTAAATTTGGCAAAAGTGTTTAGAATCTTCCATAAACATGACTAAAATGAGTGAAAGGTTAATAATTTTCCAACTCTCAGATGGGTATGCACATTAAACCCTGCACAGCCTTACAACTGCCATGTCTATTCTTGAGTGATAAAGTATTCAACATGTCCTGGCCTTTACAAACCATTGCTCTGTTTTGTACAATTCTGATAAAATTTACCAAAAAAACATGACATAACAGCCCCATTCAACGATGAAATTCAAAATGGAAACAAAACAATATTTAAATGGTTTATACTCAGAAACAAATGAACAAACACAACTTGTATTATGTGACATGTAGATGACTTCCGTAGAAAATTAAATCTTTGAAACATTGACTGAAAATTCAATGCATAACATTCATGATTCCTTGATATTTAATAATGGCTAATTTCTATTAGTGTAATTTGTTATTATACCTTTTGACCGTATTAGTATTACATAAACATTACAGAAACATTAGCTGTGGGGTAGGTTACAAAGCATTGACCTTTTCCCCCTATCTTGCATTGTACTAATTTCAAGCAAAAAGTCAAACATATCAAATTATACAAAATAGGTTGTTAGACACACAGAAAAAGAAAGAGATAACGCTGTGCTGTGTCACATTAGTAGACAGATCACTGATCGCGGGGTCAACGAAGGTCAAAATGCCGGTTATCGACCAGACGCAGACCACATTGAGAAAATTTAAAGTACTAGTATTATGTTTTGGTATGGGGCAAATGACGAGTCATCATTACAGAGGGTTTCTCTGTCAGGTGCACTGGGGGACACCTTCACCAAAGTCGTTTTAGAGAATCAAGCACGAACCAAATAACTGACTGTAGCTAGCACAGTCGATGACATTTGAAACGTAATCAAGGTCAACCCAGTTCGCCTGGCTCACCAAGGCTGTGGATTTGATGTCAGAAAATCGTTTTATGGTGAACATTTTACACGTAAATATGATTATAAAGGCATGACAGGCGTTCCTTACCTTCAACAACGTCTGAAACTCCCCAGCCATCGATTACTATCAGACAAACCTTGCTCATTTTGTAATTTGAAGAAGTTGCAGACAACAATGTTCTCAGTTTCCACACCGATCCTGCACGTACAGCACAGAGTTATTCTGCAGAGCTCAGGGGGTTATATTCCTGTCGCGAGATTAGTTGAATATTTCGAGAAGTACTCACAATTCAAATTTACAAGAATACATTATAACATATCATTGATTTGTGTTTTAAATAAGACCTATCTTTGTGGTTATGTTTAGAGGGAGATAGCTTGTCGATAATAGTCAATATACTTATTTGGACGAACCTATTGCACTTCACAGACGACACCCCCGAGAGCAGCTACTGTCGTAAAACAAAAGTAGGAAGATTTTGTCGTCGATAATAAGAGACATCACTCGTTCTATGATGATATCACAATTTTACAAACATAGATTTTGATAGTATGGAATCTTCTAACATCAGATCTTCCTATAATATGCATAACTACTAGAGTCTAATAAACGTTTTACGGCAAAAAGGTCAAGGGTCACTGATCGAGGAGGCCGAAGGAAATCAAGATGGAAAGGCTACAAAATTGCTGGGCAAATATATCATGGAACCAGGATTCTGCAGGGTTTGATATCAACTCTGTATTACACCGCGTAATGAAGGATGATTCGAAGTAAGTCTGACCCTTTATGTATTAGTGAGACATCCATGGTCTTACCCGTATACTCTGCGTATACCGATAACTTTTCATTTCATTTCACAACACAAACAAACCACCACTGGCCATGGCACCACAGGCACTCGAATCAATCTGTATGATTTGGGGAAAAAATGTAGGCTCTTATTCACTATACATTTTTTAAAAATCATACACATTGATTCGAGTGCCAGTGACTGGTACCATGTACCAGTAGAGGTACAAAATAAGGTATCCTCTTATTATTATACCTCCATGAGCAAACAGACCAAGTAACACATGTACTGTTTGGTTTAGAGGTGTGATCTACATCTCATTCTCGTGAATCATCGTCACACCACTGTTACTTCAGTATTAAAACTATGCAAGCCTTTGAAAATAACAACAACAACAACAACAACAACAACAACAACAACAACAACAACGAACGTGGCATTGTATGATACTAGCCCTCTACTACTGTAGTTTACATGTAAATATTATGTATGTTAATAATTGTTATATTTATATTTGGACCACAGTAAACAGCAGATTGAATGAATTACATTTAATACATTGTCACTCATTAGCAATTACTTCCAGGTCTGATAAAAAACAATTTTTCAGCAGATTTTGCTAACTTTAATTTGTTACTTCTTTGCTTTACTGTATTTTTTCTCTAATTTCATTTCCAATTTTGTATAAACAGCATAATAATAACACAGTAATAGTATGTCATGGTAACTTTTGAACATTTGTCATGATAATGTCATTATTATTATTATTATTTATTATTTATTCATTCATTTTATTTATTTATTTTTTGTTGGGGGTGGGGGAGAAGTCAACAATGCCAATACAATACATCCAATTGCTTAATGAGATAAAAAGAAAAAAAGGAAATTAAAAAACATACATATGCACAAATACAGAATATTGGTATAAATTATTAAAAATGGATATATGAAAAAATGAAGAGTACTTACTTAAAATGATGACAATATCAATTTTAGATGATGATAATAAATGATTAAGTAAAGATCAGAGGGTTATTTATAATATAAAGTTTAAAAACTAGTTTTTTCCAGAGTAAAAAGTCAGCTGAAGTAAAATTATGCTTATTATTGCTTCTCTAGTTAATATTGTTTTTGTTGTTTATATAGTGATCCTGAAGAACTAGAAACCATGGCAACCAGAGGTATCAGCCTATCAGCACCATCATCATCTGATAAGACATCAGATCCCTGTCTCTTGAATTTGACATGCCAACCAAGCTTTGACATTGTTGCCATAGTAACAATAAGTGAAGCCAAACACACAGAGGTGTATAGTAGTGGCAGTGATTATTGTGGCACAGTAAGAGGTCAAAGGTTAAATATGGATGAAAATGATGCAAACAGAGCAGATGTGTTGTATAAAGGTGAATGGACTTTTCAGAATCCAGTCAAAGAATGCTCAGTGAAGGTGAGATGTGATATTTCAGCACAGTTTTTCACACATTACTAAATATTGTAGAAATGCTAGAACCTGCAGAAGATGCTGTGACATTTTACTGGAAATGAAGCACGACCCCTTGATTCCCATATAACTTTTAGAGGGCGCTGTTTATAGGCAATGTCCCTTTATTCAAATATAATTATCAGAAGATGTATTGTTCAATGTGGAAATTTTAATCATCACAGTTGTATTACCGGTAATTAATAAAACCAAATTGTTATGTTTGTAATTTCTCAGTTTTTGTCACTGAAAGACAAGCAACAAATGTGGTTATACTATGTAAAAGTAGTCCTGGAGCAGTCTACAGAACCACAGTCATCTTTGAGTACTAGTGGTGTACTACCAAGTCAACACTCTATAGATATGTCACAAGTCAGACATTTACTAGATTCAATGAACCAAGATACAGATGAAAAAACAGAAAAATTAATGTCATCCATAGAAGACTATCAGAAGGTAAGATATCCTTCTAGTTTCATTTTATGAATACACGACACCATACAAAGAAACATCTCACATGGCAATAGTGTGAAGTCATGATGTTTGACTGGTTAGAGCGACCAGCTTGGAATCTGCAGGGTGCAGGTTTTAGCCTCGCCACATACCATGGCTGTTTGTTTCTGAATGGCTAAATTCCTTTGGCAAAATTTGAACCAAGATTGTGCCTCAGTCAACCCAGTTGTATAATTGGTGACCTGGTACAATAGAGGTGGCTATGTGAATGCAGTTATTGAATTTTTGTAATTAGATTAAAAATTCACACAGCAAAATTTTTTGTACTATAAAGACAACAGTGTTCCCTCTAAGTCAATTTAATGTGCCTCTTACAAACAGTTGTGATGCACCAAATTTTGGTGTTCCCCTATCCCTTACTGTGTGGTAACTCACAACAGAATTTTCCCTCAATCTTGACCAATAGTTAAAATTGTTGTCTTGTTTCAGGGTGCATTGTAAGACACCCTGTTTGAAGAGTATTGTTTATGCGAATATAAAAATATAAAAATAATTCTCTGCCTTTTCTTGTTTTTGTTAGAATCAAAGTGCAATGTATGAAGATATTCATAGTTTAATGAAGGACTCCATGACGTCTCCAGCCGCCACTGTAGGAGGAACAACTAGTAAAACTAGTGAAGCTATTGGAATGCTAGGGATGCTGAGTAAACTATCTCTTCTACAAAACACACAAACACAACAAGCAGCAAGTAGCAACTTTCCTCCTATCCCTGGATCTATGGCTATCCCAGACCATGGTAATGACTCGGACAATGCAGCTATGTTTTCTATGCTAAAAAATGTCTGCTGTGAAGTCACAAAAATGAGAGAAAATAGCAAACAGAAAGAAGACAGACAAGAGTTGGCAGATACTGAGAATAGAAAAGAAGGTCTTAATGATGCAAATTCCATCGGAAAGTAAGTAAAAGTTCTACACTATTACCAGCTGAATGTCAGTAAGTTTTTATAATCTTCTCAAATTGTCCATATAGATCTTACTAAGTTCCCCATTACAAAGTATGGATTTGTACAATGACATACCAAATATCCCCTCTCTCTTATCAGGGATTGAAGATCTCCTGAAAAGTGTGTTTATTAAGAATTGAAGCATATTTCTATCATTACATATTTAACACATTTTTATTGCATAGTTTCCTAAACACTTGTGTCTACATATGAGTCTAGATTATATTTGACATGTACTCTGACATGTTTGAAATTTGATGATACAATTGACTGTTAGTAACTCTCACATTTTAACTTTACTATCAGCTAATGAAATGTGCAGACCAAGTAATACTAGACATCCAATAGTCTTGATTTGTTGATTATACATGATTATTAATATGTTAAAAATTAATGATTTAGAAGTTTGTGTACACATTTCCCAGTGATCTATTATTTCATCAAATATTACATTGATCACACAAATCACCCATAACTTGTATTTATATATGGTATGATGTCATTTACATAGTAAACTATATAACCTGTCAGTGTCTACAAACTTAAGTATATGTGGACTTACTTTATTTATACTCAAAGATTTGTTTTTATGTACACTCCTTTAACCACATATTAGTCAATATTTAACAGGAGTGTCAATGACATATTTTTCAGTCTATGTTGCAAAAAGACCTGATGATTTTACCACATGGAACTTTTACCATTTATGTATAGTAAGTAATAGATCAAATTGTTTCTGTTTCTTATTTCACTTGCCTCCTTCAGAGAAACTGGTTTGTCATCAAGTGAAACCCCAGGTGATGTCATCCTCCAGATAGAGGAGAGATTGATGCAGAAGATTGAAGAAGCAGAACAAAGGATAGTAAACAGAGTTGAAAGAAGATTAACAGAGTTACAAACTCATCTTGATACTAGACTTGATGGTATAATGGCAATACTTTGTGATAGAACTATTAGCAATACATCAGACTTGCCTGTAGACTAAAAGTATGAACTGCGAACAGCTACAACTACACGTTACATACTTTGAAAGTCATGAAACATGTGCCAATGAGTGACACTCTGAAATGAATTACCAGATAGCTGTATGGTACCCATTAGTATTTTTAGTATTTTGTGTATCACTTTTGACAACTTGCATAAATTTGTTTTATTCCCTCATAATTTGGCACATCAAATGTACATACCAGTACAATATTGTATGGACACTAAATTATTACATATATACCAGTGATTACTTACGCAAGCCAAGAACAGTATTGCACACCTTCATGCAAATGAGGACACAATCGTTCGTTGTGCACAAAAGCACATGATCACACAGTACCATTTTCATGGCAATTTGCTCTTCAGATAAACATTTCTTATAACAGAACACAATGCCACTTGAGTACCAGTGTGGGTACAGGGTATTTGCACTGATGCTTGCAGTGTTTTCTGCTCATACACACATGAAAGTACGGCCGCAGAGAACAAATATCCAATGTACACCATGGGGTTGTCATAGTATAACAGTTCTCGGATTCACTCATGAAAACTCTGCCAGTAACTGAAGACACTCCAGCAGAACTTTGTTTCTGAGCACAAATTTACATAATTTATGAAAGTTTTTCAAAAGTGAACTCTAGTGTCATGATAATATAAAGCTGAATTCAACAACGTGGTCAGAACTTGGTCAGGATGGGCAAAAGCTTACTGTGATCACGACATGACATAATGCATCTTGTTTGTCAAAACATGAAACACACTACATCTGGACATATATACCAGGTGACCACATACTAGGAACTCATTACATGTAATCCCTAGCCTTGTCAAAATACAGTCTTATCATACTGTTCATTACTCTGCAAGTATATATCTATACCATTCACTATACCCGGTAGTAATGTGTTCTTTTCTGGCATGAAATGAACCTAGGATTACTAACTAACCAAGGTCTCTCATGGGACAGTTTAGTTTTGATAACTTTGTATTTTATCAAAAGTAGCAGGTATTAATATGTATAAAAGTTATAAGCGTTTGAAAGTAAACAAGAACGAGTTTCAGAAAAATATTTCCATCAAGTCCCGTTTCCACATACAAAAAAATTAACACTTGGTGATTGTTTAATATTAATTGTAGTTGGACTGATACTTGTTTGTCTTATAAGTTTATTGGCTGGTACAACATAGAAATAATGTATTGTGATTAAATAAAGCAAAGACTGTGTTGATCAGGTTTATATATTTAAACAGCCACTAGAGTAAAGAATAACAAACAAACATAAGTAGGACTTGTTTTGTAATGGCAGCACAAACTTGGTAGTCTAGAAAAAAAAATTGTTTGTCAGCAATTTAGTTTTTAAAAAAATACAACAGAAACATTTTATACAGAAGAAATACATCATTTTATTGATACAATATGTACAATAATAAAAGTCTGAAAATAAATCACAAGTAAACTCATGGTGTGCTATAGACAATTTGTTTTTTTTAAAGGCAACATACAGTATCACATCATGTGTATATGCAGACTTCAGCTTACACAGAAAGTACAATGATATTCTGTTGTCCTTGCTACCTTCTGTCATACAACTCATATGTCAAACTTAATATTTCAACAATAGTTTTGATTCTCATTATCTATTTGTTACATTTTCATGATAGTATGTTCAATTGTTGGCACTTTGTGACTAAAAGCAATTTACACCTTGTATTTGATAGGATAGGTTTCCTTCACATATAATATACACTATACAAAGAATTACAAGAGCTTGGATCAAGTTGTATTGGTTTCACCATTAGCCTGTTAACGGTATGGTACTAGTGGTGCTTGTGTTGAGAACATAAAAAACGTTTGTAATTATGATTTGAAAATGTGCAAGCCACACCCCAAAGTCATTATCAAACTCTTGTATGTTAAATTGACATACACTGCAATTACATGTAAATTATCACATGCACACTTCACATGTTTTATGTGTTAACTCCTGTGTTCATCTCAGTGTACTGTGTACATTTGCATAATGACTTCATTTGAATAATTATGTCTTGGTTGTAACCAGGGTTATTGGGTGTACACTTACATAATGACTTCATTTGAATAACGTCATGGTTGTAATCAGGTTATAGGGCACACATTTTCAAATCATAATTACCAACGTTTTCACAACACAAGCAGTGGTATGAGAGCTAAACAGAGAACCACTAGTGCTGTAAACAAGCTACTTCACCATGTATTAAAGATGAGTAACGATGACATATCTCCAAATTGTGCTGAACTATTCACCATGCTTCAACTAAGGATAAAAGCAGACAAACAAAGTGATACAGATATAGATATATGCTGAAGGTGAAAATTGCAATATGACCTCTGAAAAAGAATGACATAGAGGTAACTTTTCATTCAAAGTTATTGCACAAGGCAGTATGTGATTTGAATTCATAAGTCACTATTTATTGAGTAAGCCTTTGAAACGTTTGGAGTAAATAATACAGACAAAAAATATGTTTTCTAAGAAGAACAGTCAGACTTGACAATATAGTGGGGTCTGTAATACATGTATGTTAGCATGTAGGGATTACACAAATAACAGTATTCTTTGCCAAGGTTTGGGTACCCTGAAAATAGAGGGTGGAAGCAAGGTAAAATGTACACACATTTACATACAATACGATACTTGGGGAACTAATGAACTTTTACCTACTTGCCAATATAACAAAAACATTCCAAATGAGAATCACTCAGGAAAGAATTCACAGAAATAAGAAATTCTTCTTCATGTGATATGTGCACAAATTGCACAATGGAAGTTTTTCTGGCCCTGTTAATACATGACACCATTTTCAAATGAAAACACAACTATTTGAAAACACTGCCGAAAGTGGATCATTTTCAAAGTGGTCCATTTTCGTTTGAAAGGGTAGTCATATACAGTATAAATGGAAAGATTTGAAAGTGGCATCATGTAAAAGATCTACATCACAGCAATTCGAAACTGCACAAATTTGACCTCAGGAATGATCCCATTGATGATTACTTTAATGTGCGCATGGCTTTACTGCTGTATTATGTGTGTGTATGTGCAACATCATTTTTGTTTTCGAATTATTCTGTCTTTTTGGTTTGTATGTAGTTGGTCAGAAATGTTTATTGGGCTACCATGTAAACACATGAAAACACAGTCTATGAAAATGATTTTAGCATTTTAATTTGAAAATGTCATCGTGTAAACTCAAGTCTCAGCAATTTGGTAAAGATGTTGCTGCTATAATCAGTCAAGAGCTGAAGCAGCAATGTCGCCAAGAGATTCAATCTCTCTCGCTCCTTGCGTTGTAAGTGCATCACTTAGCTGCCACACACGAACCATTCCTTTACCATCACCAGTAGCTAACAACTGACGTCTGCAAAGAAAGATAAAGTGCACAGATTCACTAAATGTTTAGTTTTCTGTCATATTAGCACCACAATACTTCAATCTTTACATTTATAGTTGCAGCAGACATTTTGAACTAAAGCAGAAGAGCTGCTGCTAATTAACTGGTTATGTTAACATGCTTGATATAGTATTTGTATTAGCCAGTCTCTACATCTGTTTGCACTGCAGTATATCTACCATTCACAATATATGCCCTCTATTGACACTATTCCATGCACATCAACTCTACATGTTTGCTGCATACATTTAAGTTTGTATATAAGCCCCAGCTTTCTGTGATGAAGACCGTCAGCTCACCTAATGCATTTCCAAACCACATACAGATGTCTGTGGCATTTCTTGTGTAGAATCTGATACATTCTCTTTAACAGTCAATAAACTATATGTGTAGATTCATTTTCTATGATCTCGCCCTCTCCACATATAGTCAAATGGACAATTCTACAGAAAACATAGCTAAATCTGAGTCCTGTTAGGGAAAGGGTGAACAATGCATTTCAGAAGTAATCCATCACACACTAATGAGCGGTTGTAATTGGTTACTTCATTCAGTTTACTACAAACTCAACCTCCAGTAGTAAAGTAAATCACATGAGAACACAAAAAATAATGTCATCACGTTTATATCAATGCTCCAATAGCATTAAACTAATGCAGCTGATGGTAAGAACAGAATGTCATTCTAGAGAAAGCTATCTGACTACACGTTGGAGAGAGAGAAATGACCACACATATAGTTTCTAGACTAAGTTTAATGGTGAGATACAATGAAAACTCATTTTGATAGTGCCAACAATTCTATTACATGCCCACAGACTGTTGTCACAGGGATGACTTGTGTATCTCACTTGCAGCTGGCAGACACAGGGGTGCAACATTTACAACTTCAAAAACAATATAACCCTTAACATGTGTTCAATTACTTGAAGTGGTCAATGGTAGATGTCTGTGCCAGCCGTGAAATGTAACCGTTTTTGGTTAGGTTAAGTGAGGGATCATGTAGATGTTTTACATCAAGTTTTAATAATTTGTCTGGAATGCAGCAAACTCTGGTCAAGCTCAGTGATAGTGATAGATGACATCACAGTACCTCTAGAGGGACTGTGATTGTACAACAATATCAAAACCATGACTTTGGTTGAAGTCTATACCACTTGGTCTTGCAATGTTGTGTATGATATAGCATGATAGAATGATGTGCTGTAGTATAAATGTCACCATGAAATTGAAGTTTGCACCAGTACAAACTGTATGGTCGAATACACAATTTATCACACCCTGGTTGTTACTGCTAGCTGAGCTGAAATACCATGATAATAGTATTTGCCATTCTGTCAAAATTATGATAAGCACCCTGCTTTAGCCTAATTATGTTTATTGTAGTAAACCTTACATTGTGAAGAATTAGTACGCGAACACTTGATTAATGATATGAACAGCGTATTTTGTACAGGAGAAATGAAGTTACCTCTGTGTTTCACTCATGTGACATGTTTTTAACACAAAGATAGACAATTCAATTACGAACAGAAACACAATAAACACAGCAGGATCCTTTACCCAATCACATTGAACACTGATAAGCATTGCTATTCTTTCACAGTGCAGTAGAAACAGGCTTCTGCTGATTGGACTTGATGATTTTAATGGTGTCAGTTGTTACTCTCCAACTCGCTGATAATCAACGTCATGGTAACTTTTCTGTTTTACATCCCCACTGTGCACGGCACCTCTATAATTGTTTAACTTGCATTTGAAGTTGTCCGAGTGTGTGTAAAAACAAACATCACGTTGCATGCGTGAAACACCAAGGTATCTTTATTTTTCCTGTAAATAATCTATTCAGGACTGAGAAGGATAGTCTTAATTTACTAAAGGTTAATGATCACAGCAGTCTTCAATTTGGGTTTATTGTCTTATACAATTTAAACAATATTTTACTCTCCAACAGGGATAACATTTACATTTCCGAAATAAAGGAAATTCATATTCCTTCCAAAGTATATAATATTAGAATGTAAAAAGTAATTTTCATTGATTAAAACAAATTTGAGGAGTGTTGTCTTGTTTACATACAGGAGAAAAAAACAAAGCAATAGTTTACTTCCCCTTAGGAATAACACATATGCTTTTATAGTCTTAAATTATATAGTGGGAGATGTTAGCAATGGTCAAAGCTAAGTAGTCCTGAGAACTATTATTTAACATCAGATAATAAATATAGTAAATAAGACTATCTGTTGTGTAGAAAACTAGACATAGGATGGTTTGATAGGAAATGGTCCATCTTTGAGCATTTAATATTTTACAATGACTGTAAAGGGTTTATAAGAAATGTATAGAATAATTTTTGCAGGTATTTTCTAAAAGTTAGATTAAATGTAATTTTGTTTGATGTCACAGTGAGGGAAGGGGTGGGTGGTATTTTGTCAGGCTTTAAGATCGCAATAGACCTGGGTTTTTATTTCTTACTGAATTTAATATATGAAAATGTTGCATGGCATGCATATGTACCAAAGGGTAATTATCCTCATATGTAATGTGATATTAATATGTGATGTAAATATGTAAATGTGCAGTAAATGGTGTAAAACATTCCTTTATCAGAAAATCAAAGCAATCCTGTGCAAGGTGTCAGTGTTCAAAAAATTTTAACAACTGAAATAAAATAAAATATGCGTTTGTGGCAACCATTACTTTATCTGTTGCAAATACATGTTATGTCACAAGTCAATCGTGTGCATTAAAAGCAAATTTATTACAGTTGTAAGTAACATAGCAATACGGGTGAGAAGTACTTATTTTTCATGCTTTATTTGAAAATGGTAATTGTATGTTGAGCATTTCACTAAATCTTCATGATTCATTTAATAGGTAAATAACGACAAAGAATGAAATTTCAATAGAAATCTTGTATCTAAAATAAACTTTGTTTGACATTATCCATTTTAGTTTCACATGTAAATGAAGTAACTGTTCACTTTATAAATAAACAAGAAAACATTGGTTATTTAAAAATCCAATATGGTCACCATTTTTCAAGATGGCCGACAAGAGATATTTCTTACTGTTCATTTAACGAATCATAATGTACGACCACAGTTTGTCTATCCTAGATAGATAAAGTGATACACCAACTGTGCAGCAAGTAAGAATGATGTCCATACATCACCATTTCAAACAAAAATACGAATAATAATATTTTTCTCATTAATATTATCTCTAAATACAATATCAGGGAACATGTCATATTTTTTGTAAGGAAACTCAGAAGAATCTTCTTTGTAGGTCAGATTGGTGTATACATCAAAAACAAAATGGAATATGTATTTATTTTTTTTTATGGGGGGGGGATGTTTTTATACATTTTTATTGTAATGTCATGTACTTTTTATAGTAATGACGAGTATTTGAAATCACCTAACTTATGTCTGACATGTTCCTTAAAATTGAGCTAAATATTACCAGTACTTAGAGAGACATTTTCCATAATATCACATATTATTAGATTGTTGGTTTTTTTTAAATATATATACTGAACAGTAGAACTGAAATTGAAAACTACAGAACCACAACAAACAACCTATGTCATATGATTTACAATGAATACAATATGGCTGCCAAGTAACAAGGTGCAAATAATTGCAACCAATTTCCTGACATACTGTCATACTATGAATTTTCTGTACAATTGACATGTTAAAATAACCAAGGAATCACATATTTCTGTTTGCAATAGTCTACATTAGCAATAAAACTGCAGAATTATGGAAAGTGTCCCTCTAATATACACTACTTATATCTGCTAAAAAACAACCACATGCTGAAATAAACATGCTGTGCCCACCACTAGGAATACCATTACTTTACATTTACATTTACAGGTACAATAACAAGTTACATGCAATGATTGTTAATGTTTCACTTTACACCACTATCCACTCAGAAAGAATCACTATAGTTTTTCCCTTTCCATGTTACCAATACTTGCTACAACTGTATCTATTAAAGATATGATACCCCTTCATCTGTCACAAGTATGATATTTTGATCACCCACGTTATGGCTCGTATCTTTAGTTCAAGACAACCATTTTCTTTCTGATTGTTGACTTTTTACCATACTGTTTCTTCTGATTACTTTTGTAGTTGTTGTCCTTTATAATCTCTATTTCATTATTATTTTGTAAATTTTCTCATACCCAATATTTTGCTCTCTAGTGTACATTTATTGTCGTATACCTCTTTCCTAAGCTCTACATGCATACACTTGAACAAACCAACTGGCTAAAAATCACAATCAGTACAGTTTGGAAAATGGATTACGTTAAGTTCTTAAAGGTATCTCGGTATACCTGTTTATTTCCTTGTAATGATCAATGTTGTATCAAACTGCTACTAACTTTAACCATTGCCTAAAATATGTCTGAATCAGAGAATTTTTACCTAACTTGGTGAAATTTGAAATTTGTTTCTTGATATTGACACAGCTGTCAATCCCACCCCAGATGACACATTACTTACAGACTAGGATGATGTTTGTGAGGGGTGAAATGAAATCAAACAACAAAACACAGTTATGAGGTGAACATATGACATAGTGTTTACTGTTACAAGCCCCCCTGACATATCCACCCCCACAACACTACTTACTCATGACCAAATTGTTTGACTCCAATTCTGTAAATGAATAACAAATTAGTGGGTTGCATGTTAGTAACAAACTTTTGTTTGCAAAGTATTACAAATCTAGCTGATTACATGTATCATTATCAGTTAAGGTTAGTGACACAATTTACTCACAAGTGAAAAATTCAAATGCCTGTATTACAAAAATCATTTTGTTGTTGCGGGTGCTGTCAGCCATTTTGTTTTCTTAAAGTCGGCCATTTTGGTTTATAACCAGTTCAGTTCCAATGAGGACATACCCAAGGAACGTGTTGAAAATTAACAAAGGACAAAATTTATTGATTCAGCCTACAACTATGTTTTTAATAGGAAAGCTACTTTGCCTTCAAAAATACCAGCGTATACTGAACTTTTCATTGTATGCCGAGTTTATGACTCACTAGGAATTCAAGGTATTGTATATTAGAATACAGCAATCCCAGCCTTTAAAGCTCAACTCATCACACTTGTACCAACTTTGTCAGAGATATCAACAAATTAATACAGGTATTTAGTAACTGTCACCAATGTTCTCCCCAGCTAACATGTCAAATAATGGTCATACCAATTATGTACCAACTTTCTCAGACAAATTATTATTTACATTTGTAATAGCTGCCGCCAGTGTTCTCCCCAGCTAACATGTCCAATTATGGTCATAACTATAATATGTGCATTATAATTTACATATTCTAAACATGCAGGAGTTGATATTATGGACATGCATAATGCATAAAATGCAGTAGTTACTTTATCAATTTAGGCAAAATATTCTTTATACAGAGTACAGTTGAATCTTGGTAATCCAATAAATTGAAAATTACTTGAATTTCTAACTAGCTATGCTCCTGTGTGGCCTTTTATGAGGAAAGTCATAATGCAAAACATTAATGATACCATATGGTAATCAGGTAAAATGACCTGAATTTTCTTTGGGTGATATTCTACTATTCTACAGAAAAATTGTTAAGACTTCTGATTTCTGAAAGCCCTTGTAGAATCCATGAATATTAAAAAGTGCTTTTTTAATGTGTTAATTACTTTGAATTTACAAGTTTTGTATCAATGAGAAAAACAATCCACACTAATTCTACACCTTCTGCAGTATTTGAGTATTGACATTAACAGAATTCCAACAATTTGAATGAATTATGATTGCTTCAGGTATCAACTTACAAAATTCAAATTGATGAAACAATTTCTACACTTTGGCAGCAAAAAGTATATAACAAACAGAAGGTGAAAAGAAAGTGAAGTTTGAACTAAAACAAAAGTATCATTCTAAGGTCATACCAGACAGTTGATAGCAATTTGGAAGAACAAACAGTTGATAAAATTGAACTAACAATTTATCAAAAGAGTGGATATGACAAGACTATATAAAAAGGGAAGAATGGAGAAATGAAGGAAGAAAAAAGAAAGGACTGCAAAGCAAAACATGAAAAGTAAGAATCAAGTTTGTATTGATGTGTATTTATGTAAAATAATACCAATAGTTTGATACTAGGCAAATTCTGACAGACAACCTGATGGAGAAGCCAATTTGTTCCATAATCTACTATCTCTGTGACTATATTTGACCCTCCCATGTTTGATTTGATGGGCTGTTATCCTTTACTCCAATAACCAAAATACAACTATTAAAGTACTTACTGGTTTTGGTTGAATTCCAGGGTGAAAACAGCTTCCTTGTCTGAACCAGCTTCTAATGTATACACAGGATTAATTTTACTAGTCTTCAAATCATATATAAGTAAATGACCTTCTCCTGTGACAACTGCAAATACCAATGGACGGACTGGTGACCACTTAGCTGCAAACAGGTAACCTAGACCAGGTTCTATACTAATGATGGGTTTATCCTAGAAACATTTATAAAAAATTAAAAAAGCAGAAAACAAACAAGTCAGACAGCTGGGAATTTTGGTCACAGAATATCATCAAGTTGTTGTGTATATACTGTGAATATATGTATTTTGACTCTAAACGTATTTCAGCTTACATAGCGAAAACAATGTTTGCACCAAAAGAAATTAACATTAAAGAAGAAAAACTTTCACTCATAGATTCTAAGTAACTATTGGTAATAAACACAAATTTATCCTTTAACAATTTGCAAAAGAAACTGTCATTCAGATAGGATGGAATCCATATTAACTATAGGCATCTCATTTCCTACAGTAAGAAAATAGGGTAGCAAGAAGTCTGGGCTGGAAAACATTTTGCTGGACTTTCTTTGTGATGCTGTAATGTTTTTTCACATATTGGCATCTTTTCATGGATACTATCGGTAGCTAGATGAAACACAATATCGTACCTGTAACATGCTGTAAATTCTAGCTGTACCACATGACATCTTACCTGTAACATGCTGTAAATTCTAGCTGTACCACACAATATCTTACCTGTAACATGCTGTAAATTCTTGCTGTGGTGTCTGTACCACATGACAACAGTAGATTTCTATGGTAGGGTGAGCAGTCCACAGCATAGACAGGTCCATGGTGTGGTTGGAAGGAAAATGTGACTGGTGATCTCAATGGAATGGACGATTCAATGTTAGTTCCTGCTGTTGAACCCCTGGCATTCATTGAACATTTGAAGACTCCACCAGACTCGGAACCAACAACAAACAAGGACGGATCTTCATGTGCATAAGATATACATGTGACTGCATAAGAGAAAAGATTGGCAGATAAGTGAATTAGTCAGATATTTTTCCAGTTTCACTAGAACTACCATGACCTCAGAGTCACTTCCTTTGTACCTGGTACCTTGGTAGGACAGACAGGAGGTATCACTTCCCTCCAGCAATTTCATATCCATAAGGCTTCTGTGTTGTGTCATCTCTCTTCTCAAACTGTATAATGAGCCCGAGATGTAAATTGCTGTATAAATCTCTGACTACTTAAACAACCTACCTCCCATTTCTGCATTGCCTCTGACCCTAGCTGACCTCATCAAACTCCTCGGCATACTTTCTGTGAGTAGGATGAACCCTTCTGTCAATTCAAGACTACCTTTTCTCCGATTCACTTGCCAGATAAGGATTTTGCCATCACTACTAACACTTACAATCTATGGCAAAAAGATAGAATTTGTGATATCTATGTGAAATATTCATCATTATATTCAGTATCATGATTGTAATACTATTCCAAACAATGCTAACTCAAACATGAACTGTAAAATACATGTCATGCTGCCCTCATCAGTCTCCTCTGTGAAAGGGTTGGCTGATCCATGAGGGCACCCTAACATGGTGTATCTTACAGTCCAACTCAAATATGAACTGTAAAATACATTGTGTTGTGCTGTCCTCATCAGTCTCCTCTGTGAAAGGGTTGGGCGATGCATGAGGGCACCCTAACATGGTGTATCTTACAGTCCAACTCAAATATGAACTGTAAAATACATTGTGTTGTGCTGTCCTCATCAGTCTCCTCTGTGAAAGGGTTGGCTGATCCATGAGGGCACCCTAACATGGTGTATCTTACAGTCCAACTCAAATATGAACTGTAAAATACATTGTGTTGTGCTGTCCTCATCAGTCTCCTCTGTGAAAGGGTTGGCTGATCCATGAGGGCACCCTGACATGGTGCATCTTACAGTCCAACTCAAATATGAACTGTAAAATACATTGTGTTGTGCTGTCCTCATCAGTCTCCTCTGTGAAAGGGTTGGCTGATCCATGAGGGCACCCTAACATGGTGTATCTTACAGTCCAACTCAAATATGAACTGTAAAATACATTGTGTTGTGCTGTCCTCATCAGTCTCCTCTGTGAAAGGGTTGGGCGATGCATGAGGGCACCCTAACATGGTGTATCTTACAGTCCAACTCAAATATGAACTGTAAAATATATTGTGTTGTGCTGTCCTCATCAGTCTCATCTGTGAAAGGGTTGGCTGATCCATGAGGGCACCCTAACAGGGTGTATCTTACAGTCCAACTCAAATATGAACTGTAAAATATATTGTGTTGTGCTGTCCTCATCAGTCTCATCTGTGAAAGGGTTGGCTGATCCATGAGGGCACCCTAACATGGTGTATCTTACAGTCCAACTCAAATATGAACTGTAAAATATATTGTGTTGTGCTGTCCTCATCAGTCTCATCTGTGAAAGGGTTGGCTGATCCATGAGGGCACCCTAACATGGTGTATCTTACAGTCCAACTCAAATATGAACTGTAAAATATATTGTGTTGTGCTGTCCTCATCAGTCTCATCTGTGAAAGGGTTGGCTGATCCATGAGGGCACCCTAACATGGTGTATCTTACAGTCCAACTCAAATATGAACTGTAAAATATATTGTGTTGTGCTGTCCTCATCAGTCTCATCTGTGAAAGGGTTGGCTGATCCATGAGGGCACCCTAACAGGGCGCAACAATTGTTCAAATATATAGAATCACTCGGTTGACAACTCACATCTAAACTACCAATGTTTGAGTTAGTCTGCAGGGGTCAATATAATGGCCTTTTACTTGCCGTGGGCAAGTGATTTCAAGGCTTGGGCAAGTTGTTTTGAAAAGTACTTGTCCCAAGGGGCAAGGAGAATTACCCTTTTGAACAATTTGTTCAAAAGGGTAATACACTTATTCACTGCCAAGCTAAGATGCTTATATTACTGCATGACATAGTACTGATAGAAGTTGGCCTACACTGTATGCTTGATTGACTTGGCTATGCTTACGTTGCACAGCTCCTTACTGATTCAGATCAAGAGGTAATGCCCTTGATGTCATTTGACAAGTAGATTTAAAACGCAGTAAGAATTTGTGACCCATATTTTTGCCAATACTGTACTTCATTTTATAGAGTAAAATATTTGAATTCAAATATCTAAAATGACTGTTGACAAAACATAGCCAAAATCAACTAAGCAAAGAGTCAAGGCTATTTATAAGGACACCTACAAATTTTCTAGCTCAAATGCATAAACTAGTAAATAATCTTACATTATATTTTTTTCCTTTAGACATTGGGTCTTGCACCCATCTGATCTTTGATACTGGTTCTCTGTGAGAGTCGTCTCCAATACCAGATGTAGCTACAATGGTCTCATCTTCACGACTCAAATCCCATACAACAATCTCACCTATGAACAACAACAACAACAACAATAGTGTTATTTATATGTTGTCCCCTAAAATATTGAAGAGATGCTATGAAATATCTGCTAAATTTCCAGACTTTGTTATGTACAACACACATTACACCATACTCAAGCCAAGCTATTGTCTTTAACAGAAAATATGGATATTTACTTTGGTCATTCTATGTAAGACAACCTGTGTCTACATCACTGGAATGAGTCAACTTGCTATTATTTTTCCTGATTTTTCATAAATTATGCATGAGGAAGTATAATTGTACTATATATTTGTCTTCATTCAGCTGAAAAATACTCATGACCTAAGGGGTTGTCACTACGAGTCGACTAGGCCCCCTTACGTCACTGGTATTTCCCTCAGCTGAACAAAGAAATATATTGGGGAATAATATCTCTAATTATATCACAAGCAAAAAAAGTTGAATATGTTTAAACAAAATACATGGGATTTATACCCAGGTTATTCTACATTTTGACAATATAGATCTATGCCATTCATTATGCAGTGCTTGAAATATGGTACATGTTTAAAGTCACCATTACTCTCCTAGAATTTTCATAAATTATGCTTTCACAGATATAATTATATATCCGTTGCCTTCTTCCTCAAATACTTGTAATCTTTAGGTTTTGCCACTTCTCATCTTTGACTCAAAGTGACAAGACCCCTTAAGGTCACTTGTATTTTTCTTGGCAGAATGAAAAAAAAATTGGGGAATGATAACTAAGCATACAGCAACGTTTGAGTCCAACGTTTATCTATGATTTAACACATGAAATGAATAGAGAGGCTTTATAGCAGATTCCCTTCATACATGACACCAGTATCAGTGACCACATTTTTACTTTAAATGGATTTACTTGGAGTCCAAACTCACTCTCATACCAACAGTCGCCAAGATTTAGTAAAACAAATCTTATTCCAGTTATCTTTATGAACATAAAATCCTAATCACGATAACTTTCTGACAATTCTAACCTTACCATTAAAATTTCCTCCTGCTATGATAGCTGGCTTCTTTGGATGAAAAGCAATGCACATCAAACAGCTCTGGAAAAAATAAACACAACAAATATAGATTACACATCACCAATAGGTACAATGACTAAAGATTGTTGTATGCTAGTCCTAGTACGGTCACTTTTAATTAGTTACATTCAGTGTTTATACATAAAAAAATAATCTTGAGAAATATTGTGATGACGGTCAGATGGTCAAGTCAGTCTTCTGAAAGTACTCGATTGCAACTGCAGAATGGAAGTGGCTGCAACCTACCTAGAGTGAGTATGTCATCAGCAACAAAACATTTCAAAATATGCTATAACGAATTCAGAACATCAAGCCGTCTGCATCAGATTTTAAATAATATTACTTTTGACTGAGAATTTGAGAAAAGAAAACTACTGAGGAATAACAGCTAAACACAAAATACATAATACTCACAGATGTGTCAATTGTTGACACTGGTTTATTAATATTAATAGTCCTGTCAATATTCCAGGTACACAACACAGACTGAAAACAAAAGACAACAACATTGGGCAGTCATCAAACGAGGGCAGTACTCTCATGTGCTAGGTCCAAATTAAAAGACCCAAATGAGGAAATAAATAATTCCAGTTTGTTACCTAAATACTTTGCAACTTGTCACTAAATATGGAAAGTTAGGTTGAAATTTTTTGATAGTGTTTCACTGAGTTCCTTTCAGAAATATAACAGTGATATATGCATAATTTGACATTATCAGTTTGCAGTCTCCTCTATGAAAAATTTCAGAGTAAACCTCTGAACTAAGAAAGCAGTCAATTGTAAATTAAAACATACATAATGTTAGCTGAGAGCCTTGGCTTTCTGACTTGACAATGTCTATCGCGCAGAGCCAGACAGCAAAGTCTCCGGGTTAACATAAATATGTCTTGGTGACGGTTTTGTAAAGATGAGGACAATGATTATAGAGATACCTTGTGAGTACACCAGTCTTGGTGATCAAACCTTCCATATGAAACACCTATAACAGATCCAGTAGAATTCCATGACAGCCCTGTACACTGCAACTCTTCATCCAAGGCAGCATAGGATAATGTATGTAAACAAGTCACAGCATGTGTATCCTCTCTCCAATTCACTTCATAACCTAAACCAAGAATACATCCAATACTTGAGGTTATCCTGACATGACATAATCCTTGCATAGCTAGTACAAGCATGGAAGTTACTCTCAGTAGACAACAATATTTAAAATTTAAAAGCCTTAGGACACTTCCTTAGCTCCGTTGTACACTATTTGGTTGATGCATGTAAACCAATAACCTGAATGAGACACTGAAAAAAATTATATTTTTCATCTTTTCAATGATGATCAAGCTTTATATCACTCTATGTTTAGAATCTTTTTGAGTTACACAGTCTACCACTACAGTTACAACTGCTGACATCAGTTCATGGACAAACAGAACCCGTTACAAAGAGGGAAAGTAAACAATTGTATTAATAACAGTTAGCATAGCATGTTGGCAGTACAGAGATTTGTATATTACATCATTTGATAAGAACAGCTGTATGGCCTGTTTACATAATAGTTTACATTTTCACAAAAACAATTAGAAGTTCTCCTGGCATTTCATGTACACATAAAGAGACCATAAAACTGTTCTTATCAAACCATGAAATGTAATACAAGTCTCTGCTGTTCCAACCTGCTGTACCAAGTGTTATTAATCCAATTCATTTCTTCACTTTCTTTTGTAACACCTTCTGTTTATCCACTGTCTAAAGTCGGCAGTTGTATATCAGTTGAACCTATTACAAAATCTAGTACACATGGATTATTGACTTACCATCAAATGCATGACTTCTAATGTTTTGCTCCAACTGTTTACTGACAAATGGTTCCACATTCCTCAAAAATTCTGCCAATTCCTGGACATTTCACACAAAAATATCATTACTAAGTATGGTAATTTCAGCATGTAGGTATGGGAATAGCTAGTCCTCATCAAATATTTTGTACAAGCTGATTTGAAAAATGATATTCTCATAACTAAAGTTAAACTCACGATGTATCAAGACATTATAAATTTATGCAAATGACTGAATGTTACCAGCATTTAGTAAAATATACTGATCATTATGCTTTCCAGTCTGGAGTATGTCTGTGTAAAGACTAGGTCAAAGGTCAGCACTTCCTTGACCAGCTTGACTTTCCATTATTACATGTCAGTTATTACTTGTACGTAATACTAGTGGTATTTGCACTGCAGTGCAATACCAAAACAATTATTGCAGACCTGTATGCAAATCATATGCAAATTATGGCATGATCATATTTTGTATATAAAAGGCTGCAAAAAAGCACAGTATCATTTTTACAAAAATTTACTGTTTTGGATAAATATATGTAATAATAACAGAACCCAATGCTGTGTAATACACAAGTGCCAGTGTGGGTACTCAGGGGTATTTGTATTCTTGTTTCCAGTGTTTTCTGCAGCACTATCATTCGCTACACTGGTGAAAGTATCGCCATACAGAATACTGTAACTGCTCATTCAAATATCCCAAGTACAGTACACTTGCATCCACATGTCATGAGATCCTGTCATATTAGTATACTCCATGGTAATACAAACACAAGATTGTTTACTTACATTAGAATTATCATCAATCAGTCGGAAAGTTTTCTCTGGTTCCTCCTCTGTTTGGATCTAAAGAAAGAAAAGAATCCTGATCTATGTATATGTCTTTCAGTGTTTCCACATTGTCACACAAATTAAAAATCTGGTACAAGTTATATAAACTTCCATATCTTCTGCCATACTTTTGGTAGGAAACATGATGAAAATTCTGGTGAACCAGGTAGACTTTACTAATATACTACAACACTATAACAAAAACACTGACTTTCAGCTCATACAGCAATTACCCAACTACATTGTTGCATGTTTATAGCAATAGGTGACGACATTAGGTACTATCCATGCACATATTGTTGAGAATGGCTGTTGGACCAAAACAATAGCTAGGCAAAATAAGTATTTTACTTTGCAAATATTTATCCCAAACAAGTGTCTTTCTTACAAATTGAAATCCTGACTTATTTTCATTTCATTTCATTTCCATTGGTTCTGTAGGACACTCTACTGCAATGCAGGGCATGAATACAACATCTGGGAATGAATCAATAAATCATATGTTAATTTTTGTTGTAAAATGAATATTTTAGTACCTTGATACTAATTCTTTCTATTGATTGCACTTCAACCTCATCTGTTAATATCTCACTTGTCTGTGCACTGCTGTTTCTCACTGATCTGCAAAATAAGTAAAAATAAACAGAACAAATTATAGTGTACTATCCAAACTATGAACAGACAGTATGAGTGACATTACCTTGTCACAAGTCAAAGAGAAGTAAAACATACTCTCATATCACAAGGATTTTCTGACTGAAATTTGAATAGAGAAAATATTGGGAGATTATGGAAAATGATATACATATTGAATGTTGTGACATAATGATGTCAAAAAATATATTGTTATGACATACCATGACCGCAAAATAAGAATACAAGAGAACTTGACCAGTAGGAGAATTTGGCCTGTTGAATTTGGCAAGAACAAGTTTGTACATATTTCACACCTTGTAGTAATATAGTTGTTATCACCCTTGGGAGCTGCCATACTGCACTGTACCCAAAGGGTGCTACAAAGCATACATACCACCACCAGTAGTAGCATTGCATATGGCAACCTACATGTAGGTCTACACTGTATATGATTGTTCCATTGATCATTTACAAAGCTGGGCATTATTACCCCTTACTCTGGAGCTGTGTGTGCCATTGGCTATGCTATATTCACAAAGCATACATACAGAGCTTACATCTGACAACCTGAGCATTGTCTTATTACATACTGGCCAACTTCTCAAACAGGCTGAGTTCTCCTGGCCGAGTTTGCAATTGGCCGACTTCTCTTGATACCTAAAATAAGTCTCATTTTCTGTTCGAAGGGGTACAACCTAGTTCAGCATGGTATACCTGATATATCCCTCACAATGTGGATTTGCATCAATGTTTATCATATTCATCAATATGTTCACTAACGTGTCATTTATCTGAGAAAAAAATACACATCATTCCTGCCAATCGAGAATACTGTTATACTTGAAATGTATATATACATTGTAACACACAGCATCACAATCCTCCTGGTCCCCTATAATATATCATTATCTTTTTCATTATTATCATCTCAATTCGAATTTAACCAATGGAGGTTTGCTGATGTGTATCTATTAAATTGATTGATTGATTAGTATTCATCAATTTCATGAATCAAAACATATTTCACGAATATTTATTTTGAATATAATAAGCAATACAGGCTGTGTCGAACGTGTGGTTTGGTTTGGCAATATAATGGTTCTGTGGCGCGGCGAGTTTTCATGAGGAGAAGAAGCAGAGTTCAGACTTTCTCCCATCATATTCATACACACGATCAACGATCACATGATTTTATATGTAGCATCGATCATGTCATGCGACGGACATGGACAAGATGGAGCTGGGTAAATGCAGTACTGTGTAGCGGTTTCACTACGTCGCTCTCGGTCCTACACTAGAACCCTTAAGAAAATAAACAGTAAAACGAACAATGTTGAGTCACACAAAATCACATATAAAGATATATGATATAAAAAAGTATTGTAAATGAAAACACAAGCCACAAATTACAATTATTGATAGGAGCTGGGTTACGTTCCTTACCTCTCTTTCCTCCACGTAGACTTGAATTCTACGCTGTCAAGCTGTTCATCTGCAAACATTTTGCGTGTGGTAAAAGTCTGTCTCTGTTAATACAGCATTTCCATTTGATGTCCTATTCTGCTACAAATGGTAAGAGTCAATCAACCTACTGCAGCTAGCCCTCAACTCACAAGTCCTCGACTTCGCGATTCGGGACTTCAAATATTCCCACAAATGGAATGCTGGGAAATTAGTGCACCCTCACATTTTACATGTAACACCGATGTTCCTTTCGTTTTTATGCATTCACCGTACAGTCTTTGTCCGACGTATAGTAGCCTGAAACAGGCAGGTAAAAAGACAATGAGCTATAGCCAGTACTGGATTACAGTATTAATGTTTTACATACCATGGTTTAACTAATTTGCAATTTTAACGTAAACGACTAAGCCACCTGGTAGGACTATAACATATATTTGTTGATCTAATAGATTCACGCGAAGTTGGCACATAATCTGATTAGATAACATGTAGCAATAAAGGCACGAGCGACTGTCGACAGTCGCTCGTGCCTTTTTTGCTACATTTTATCTAAAACTAATCATGTAATAGCGAGCTCGAGGGCCGTAGGCTCGGGCCTATGGCCTTCGCTTTCAGTAGTACACGATTATAGTAGTATTGCTCCCGATCGGAGCGAGGCGACGACTTTAGTTTTAGATAAAACGTAGCAAAAAGGGCACGAACGAACGACTGTCCACTGTCTAGGTATTAAAAACAGAACTATAAGCTTAAAGCTGATTGATGGAGAGAGGCAATAGACTCCGACGGTCAAAAGCAGTGCGAGCATCGTTAGTTATTTGTTGTTACCATTGATTTCCCTAGAATAAAATAAGGATCGTTGTGGGTATTTACAAGTCTTAGAATAGTAACAGTGAGTACCGTGTTCTTTGACAACCTCTTAGGAGATGTATTCGACATTCATACGGTATACAGATCTACAAGCTTACACTAGTACACCAACAACACAGTATATAAGACTGAGTCATGTGAAGCGACTTTCGAATACTAAATGATTATATTTACACAGACGACCTGATGACACTCATGGGTAATTATAATATATGATATATTGGGCGATAGCATATTATTGAAATAGTCACACACGCCATGTTTCTGGTTTGGTTTTAAACTAACAGTTCCTTGATACAATAGAATACGACATCGTCGGTAAGTGGATTCTTTATTTTGTTGATTTGTATCTATGTTGTCTGCATCAATTAGTATTCTACTCCTTAAGAACTCGAATTAGTATCTTTGTACATTACATAAGCGATTTGATAATATACTTTGATGTATAAACAGAAGATAGTCAAGAAATATATACCATCAACTGCGCCAACAATGTCAGATCTCAGAAGATCGTCAAATGTATATATACTAGATAGGGTTTAATATTATATTTGTTTTGTGTCTTAGTTCGTATTTTTTTTGTATAAAAGCAGCTTGTACCACATCATCTGTCAATAATTTAGCTTGGAAGGGCAGGTTGAATCTGAGAACGTTATGCAAATAGATTCATCTCCGTTTATACATTGTAACGTTTCCATGGTAACACTATTTACATCACAACGTTATACTTCACACATTGCAAGAAGGATGCTTATGTTTAATGGGTACGGCATCCACTTCGTTTGTCTTTTACAGCAACGCGTGTGTTGCCATGACAACGAACTGTACAACTGCATAATCACGTCGCTCGTAATACTTCCCAAGTGTTTATAGCATATGGAAAGTTGTCCTATTTAGAAATCTTCCTTGTTAGATCGTAAGGTAAAAACGGATGTATCGCTTGCAATGAATAGTTGGTCCATTAAGAATACGCATTTTACTTTGACGCCTATCCATCATTAAGGTAGATGTAATGAATTCAATATCAGCGTGGTTTTAATGCACAACAGCTTGTAATTTTACAGCTGAATGAACAATCAAACTGAGTCGTCATGAATCATGCGACTTGTATTATGACGAAGGAGGTTATAAACTCGTTCCTTTCACACTGCATTGAAATCTGCTCTCTATATAACAAGAGACTGGACCTCGGAGACAGCTTACATACAAATCACAGGACTTCATCCAAGCACGATTCGATTCAGTCGTCAAATGAAGCTTGTACAGATAACACTTTACAAATACAATCCCCCATACAGTAAGCAATTTTGAAACTAAAAACAAGTCTACCAATGAATAAACAGGGGTTTCATCCGCAAACTAAACGTATTTACTAGACTAAGTGCTGATTACACCAAATATTAACATTTTGAGCTAGTTTAGCGTGATTCTCTAAAGCCAAATGACTTTTCCACTCTCCATGTGTGTACATGTCAGTGTGTGTGCGTGTGGGGGGTGGCATGCACCGGGTTCATTGTGTTGCAGTATATATCAATAGTATATATATCACTATTGATACTTCGCCGATAGCAGGAATCAAATTCTCTGTAACATCAAACCGTGTCTGACGTCACACCGTTTTATTGTTGCTTAAACATCTATAAACTCTACCTACACAAATGTTAGCCTCAGTGCATACTTAAGCTGAGTATAGCCATTCTCAAGCACCATTTTTATACGATTTATGTATTAAAATAGAATTGATAGATTTGACACAGAGCTGGTTTGGTAAACACAATGTACATTTACAGACTTCTATTGTCTATGAAAGATATTGAAATCCCAATGATGCGTGTCTGACTTTGATTGACGTTTTAATTTACAACTACGTCATATAAGCCTAAAACTCGTTGGAACTGTTCCATGTTGCTAGTAGAGAGTACCGTTTTCGCAAGTCAGGGTATACTTTTTTTTCTGTGGAGCCCTGCTGTGTTGTCTGTTAAGCGCTGCTGCAAAGGGACAAGTGGTTTACGACGATGGGAGTACAGAAAAGACTAGAAAAGTCTTATTAGTGGAACAGGTTTCTTTATGGCAAACCTTCCTGTAAACCATGGCAAAACATAAGTGTCTCGAAGTATGATGAGAATGATGACTAGAGTTACCGGTTACCTAGGTTACCAAAGTGTTTTTACATTATGTTTTCAATTATTTGCCATCACACCGTCAACCTGTGTACATACGTCATTGAGTTTTGATAGCCTGCTCGTTATGAACCCCGGCTATAAACTTCCATGCAGTAAACGTGGTGAGAAGACCTACAGTACCACCCAGCTGGCTAGACTTTTGAAGACTTGCGTTTATTCCGAAATTTGCTAGCCTAGAATCCATTCATATGAGGATATTTGTTCTCACTATTCCCGGCTACGCGTAGATATAATGATCGTTTCACTAAATTGCTGACTTTCAATGTAATGATGACTTTATTTCGCGAATTCGGCTGGTGATGGCACAATTACTGTCTTTGTATGGTGGGTTAGTAATTGTTTCCTAGACTGTCGACAGTCGCTTGCGCCTTTTTTCCCGACGTTTTATCTAAATTTAAGTCGTCGCCGCGCTCCGATCCGGCGCAATACGACTATACTCGATCGCATACTATAATCGAGGGCCGAAGGCCCGAGCCTTCGGCCCTCGATTATAATATGCGAGTATAGTAGTGTTGCGCCGGATCGGAGTTTAGATAAGACGAAAAAAAGGCGCGAGCGACTGTCGACAGTCTAATTGTTTCCTATTGCTGACTTTGTAATAGTGACTGTGTTTCATTGTAGGTTGCATTGGTGATGGCACAATTGCTGACTTTGTAATAGTGACTGTGTTTCATTGTAGGTTGCATTGGTGATGGCACAATTGCTGACTTTGTAATAGTGACTGTGTTTCATTGTAGGTTGCATTGGTGATGGCACAATTGCTGACTTTGTAATAGTGACTGTGTTTCATTGTAGGTTGCATTGGTGATGGCACAATTGCTGACTTTGTAATAGTGACAGTGTTTCATTGTAGGTTGCATTGGTGATGGCACAATTGCTGACTTTGTAATATCATGGTAGATTAGTGATTGGTTCTCTATTATTGCTGACTTTAGGTTAGTGATTGTTTCACTATTGTTGACTTTGTAATCTTGATTTATGGTGAAAGTAAAAAAATCCCCGCTCGGTTGGATTCTAGGCTACAAATTGGGCTGTAGTACCAATTGTATGCTATGACTCTGAGAACAGAAAAGGATGAGAGAACACTTATAGAAATATTGGATATTTTCAAATTTTATTTTCTAAAATGAACTCACTCAGGTAAAATACGTAAATTTCAAAGTTGCGCCCCCATTATTATATGGTCGTGGTACCAGGCTAGCACTCTGTGATCTTGAAAAGATGTCGACATTAATTCAAAACTTTGAATTCAATTACTATAGCCCGAGGATGCGGAAATTTAATTATACCTTTCCTTCGGCTTCCGAATCATTACTTTTGAAAAGTCACATTCCATCTCTTAACAAATAAACTTTATAAACATTAAAACAGTGAAAAATAAGGCGGCCAAACATGCTATGCAAAGATAAAATCGCTGTAAACACTTCATCGAGAATGAAATTAGTCAGACGCATGCGCTTTCGCTTTATTTCCTAGATCCTCGACAACGCGCGCGTCAGGTGCTTCGATACCACTCACTTGATGGCAAACAATTCGATTTACGAATGAACTATTATTTATTTATTTATTCAAATATTGACAATTGCCGTTTTAAGATACTCCGTCCACTTGTTGAAATACTTTAATATTTGAGTTGGTCGCGACCTCCCGGTTAAAAAGGCAACATTAAACGGAACAGTAGAAGTTGCAAGAATGTGCCGATTACACACACACACCCCTGCCTGGCAGAACGTCCGCGGCCAGATTAAAGTGTTGCTGCAACGTTTATGAATGAACTTTACAAGCAGCAAACATTAAACTTTGAAGGTTTTTTTATCTGTAATTCCACAAAAAAGTAACCCCATTTGGTTAACTTGTGACCATTGAAGTTCACTAGCTTGTCACCAATTTCTCATTTCAAACGCATGGTTGATGATATACATGCCATATACCCAGTCATGTATGCCATCCAACTATTAAACCCCCAAACCTATCATTAAGAACATAAAAACTACAATAATTTTATTAAACATTGTACTTCGTTGACATAGATAGATTACATTAGATGCAACATGCGCAACAGTTTGAATGCGTAGAAACATGTACAGTTTGAAGTGAAGTGGGGTTTGAGTGGCCGGTATATCACATTTCGGGAGCTGTCGAGTAACTGAAAAGTTAATGATTCCAACGTATTGAATTTGTGAAGGCTTGAGCGTTGCCATTGATTCACCGATATTGATTTGGGTGTCAGCTCAATGGGAGTGTGAAGTCAGATTAGGTTGCCAAGAGCCGTTGGTTATAGACTATTCACATAGCAGTCAGGATTAAAACAGTCAACTTGTAAGCAGGAAAATATCCCGGAATTCACCTTCATTGTGTCTAAACGGGGGATTGTTAGTGGTCGTAATTCTAAGGTAAGGAATCCAAGATTACTATGTTTTAAACCCAGTACTTAACGAGCTTTTATAGGCTTTATATTGTGTCGTCCAACCACCTGTTTGATGTAATGGCCAAATACGAACGGATCAACAGTACCTCGTAAAAAAATCGAAGTCGTCAACTCGAATTTCAAACGATAGAGCCGGGGATTCGTATGGCTCCGTTATCGAATCTTCGTCCGTAGGCTAAGACAAAAAAACCGGCTTCGTGCTTAGGTTCTTGAAACATCTCCCAGTAACTTGGTCAAGTATACCAGTTTTAAGCGATCGATGTACATTGAAGTGTTTATACGACCGACAGTGCATCCAGGTCAGAACGATTTACACATAGTGTCAGGTGTTAAAAGTGTCCATCACGAGGCTTTTATGATACAAACCAATATCTTAGGTGTTCAGTTTTACATTTCAGTAAGTACTTGATTCGCGTCAGTCAACACTTCTTTATTCATGGGAGAGACGGCAGGTGTGTTTCCAAAATAGCCGTGTGGTTGCATGGTTACAGCGATGTATTTCACTTACTCGGGTTGCATTAGGTTATGTCGATGCTTTCCTGATTAAAATGACAAATGAGTGTTTCAATAAATGTTTTTTTATTCTTTGTCTCATATGACATCCTTCCTGGGCAAGTGTTTTCCCCATCAATCTTCTGGCGGCCAAACAAATTGCGTAACATTGTTGTTCTCGGGTTTCTTGCTGTCATCAACACGCCAACGTCTATTATCATTTCTCTTACAGACGACCTAGGATACAAATATGTACATGACGGAATCCGAACACTGACTCTTTTCGATCAAAAGTGGCGTTATCATATCGCTCGTAGACGAATAGAATTGTTATATTTTTGGCGCAGTTGACAAATCAAAGCCGTAAAATGTCAGATAGGAGGATGTCAAGGAGAAGCAGCACTATGGGCATACGTAGAGTAAGTGGTTGGCTTTTGTTGAGTTGTTTACAGTTTTCTAGACCGCTTCTCGAGTTTCTTTTCTCCACATTAAGCTTATAGGAATCTAACGTATCAAGTCTAGATCTGTTGCAAAATGTCGCTGTGTGATATTTACAGTAACTGTTTCAAATAAAAACTCAATCCACGAATAACAAATGCATGTGATATAGCTGTAGAAACAATACGGATGAACAGTCGATTGGATTCATACATTCCCGCTCACAATGATTAAAAAAATGTAATTTTAATTAGGATTCAGCACCTTTTGAACTAATCGTAGATGATGAGAGACTGAAAGAGATAAAAATAGGTCAGAATTGATCGGATATTGTGTCTCAGTCTTTTTCCTTTCATGTCCCTCTTTCTACGTATACTTGTCTGTCTGTCTGTCTGTCTGTCTGTCTGTCTGTCTGTCTGTCTGTCTGAGTCTGAAACAAAAGGAACCAGTACCACGTGACAGGTAAAGAAAGATGTTACAGTACTCATTTTTAAAATCAAGATAGAAAATACGTCTATTGCGCCCTGACCTTTACAAAACTATTTCATTTTGACATTCTCTGCCTCTTTCGCTATAAAGAAGCCTTTGTTACCTTTGAAATCAATATGGGTATAGATATGTGAGTGGAATACTGGATATAATTTCCAGTACCTCTATTCAGACATAATTGTCTCTGAGTACTGTTTGTAGGACTATTTCCAGTTACTTCTGCAATCACAATATAATGAATATTGAACCTTCGACCCCTACATGCCCTGGCAGTGGTAGCTCAGAACTCGATAGATTACAGAATGTCGTCACTATGACAACGTGAAGCATGTGCGCGCATAATGTCAGTCTTGAAAGATTCTCATGAAATCTCTCTGTATCCTTTTCCAAGTTGTTATGGTAACCAGTGTGAGTTGTAAAGTCACTTCGTGACACGGTCTCGGGATATTACTTCTCATATTCGATTCTATAACGAGGTATTACAAATAATGGTATGATAATATGTGAACTATTTGTATTATATAGTTAATAGAAATAAGTGAGTGATGTTGTGAATATGTATAATGCTCATTAAATTGCAGCTGGCCATGTACTTGAACCACTTCCAATATTTGTTTTATGTCTCCGAGTACCTGAGATTGGACACCTATACATGTACAATAAACTGTATCGTGATATTGATATCTAATCTGTGTATCACCTAGTCGCAGTACAAATTCTCATACCCCAGTCATGTAATCTATACTACAGTGTGAAGTACACGTAATTCAAAGTCTTATACACCGTTATATGTGTTCGTGAGGAACCAAATAGAATCCATGGACAACTTTCTGGAGTGATCACTTGAATCAATGTGTTTGTCCTATCTCATTGTCTGAATACCAAAGTTTGTTTAAACAAAGACAGAAAACTTGAGGTAGATAATGGAATGAGTAAACCCAGGTGTAACTCATCGATAACTGGAGATCTTGAAATCGCTCTTCTTTGAATATCACATGACTATTAAAGTATAACATAGTTTGACCATCGAAAATGCGGGTCAAAGATCAATAACTAAAGTGTTAAGCTACAGAATAATTAACATATATAACAAACATTACATGCATTTCATGTTTGCATTAGCCTGCCTATTAGCTATTGCGCATACACACAATAGTTTTCACACACACACACACACACACACACGCGCGCGCGCACACACACACACACACACACACACACACACACACACACACACACACACACACACACACACACACACACACACACACACACACACACACACACACATATATATATATATATATATATATATATATATATATATATATATATATATATATGCAATGGCCCTGTTCTATAGTTGCTCCCAAAAGTTGACAATACGAATAGTTGTTCCGATAATGTAGGAAAAATCAATAAGTGTAATAGTAGATGAAGAATACAGAATCGATCTTATAAAGCTTAACTGAGATAAATCGATAGAGTGTTGTCAATGATTATTCATGATTTACGGAAAAGAGTCTGTGCTTCTTGAAAGCACTATCACTGTATATAAAGGAAATTGTAAGAGCAACGGTGTTGATTATTTTAGTGCATGGACTGGTGTACACAAATCTTTTCAGTATTTTACACATTACTGTTTCTTAGCTTAAAACCCTATCTCCATTACGAGTTGCTATCATACCATTACTACAAGGTAATGGATAATGAGAGTCTCGTAGTGAAGATTAGGTTTTTAAGCCACTCTATCTTGACTCTGTACACTGTATAGGGTAGCCTTCCTGTTAGTGGTTTATCGCCCTCAACGGCGAGAAGAATGTCTCTCCAACCCACGAGGTTGCTGGAAGTAAGTGACATCACTCCTGACCATGGACACATTTATATGATAAAATATTATAAAAGGGCACCAATCACTAATATAATGATACATGCACCCAAAACATAATTCTAAGATAAAATTAAATCCACTGTTTCTGCTATCCCCGCACAGTAACTTGTGGACTGTGATAATAACCAGAATCAGGAGTTTACCAGTAGTTTGTATAGCTATACCCTGTTCGCAAAACTTGGAACCTAATTTATATATCACGTGGACTGAGTGTATGAGGTATATACGTGAAAAATATTTCAAACATCATTCGGTAGTTAATAAGATTATTCACAGCCCACATGTGCCTGTGCATCCTGCAACCGCGTCATTTCATATAAAATACATCCATATGTATGTAAAAATAGTTGTGCTTGCCTAGCCTATATTGTCGTCTAATTGACTTGCAGTACATAATCACATGCATGTCATATCATACCATAATACCACTGATATCCCCCCAAAAACTAATTCTTTGGCGCATTGTTTGTTTCCAGGGCAGTGCAACGAGTACCTCAAGTACTGGTAGCAGAAAGACACTTATGAAAGACGTAAGTAATTATAATTCTGGTCAAAAATACTAAATTATCCAAGAGTACCAACTCTATCTCGAATTATCCCATATTTACGGGTTTCAAACCATTTTGATAATTCCTAGCTGTTTAACGAAACGAAAAATAGATGACGTGAATCAGTGTTGTCGTAAAATGGTGTATTATCTTACGTGAAATTAAATATTCAAATTTGTTCAGGCTTTAACTTACAACTTGATTTGTAAAAGTTATATATTGCATCGTTTATAAGTAAACTATTCTCTCAAGCAATTCTTTCGTAATTCTTGTTGATTTACCGTCTTTTTTATCTTTTATCTACTCTCACAGCGTGGATTTAGGGTAAGTCGCGTTTATTTTCATGATTCTAGTATTGTACTTGTAGGTTGCGTTGTATGGTGTGTGGGATTAAAAAACTCAAATCTCGGGAATTTACCGCGAGATTTCATGATATTGTCATGCGCGTGCGCACTTTGCTTAGCAACAATTCCTCCGAATCAAGATGGCGTCCTCCAGGCCTTCGACGAAGAAAAGCAAAACAAGCGCACCCAGTATCCAAAGAAGGGGATACGGAGCCGAGGCATACGCAGATATCGACTGGCGATCATTGAGTGTAAATATCACATCACTTTACGTTGTGAAATTTTACCGAGAAATGTTTTTCGAGTTATTCCACGGTTGTATACATGAGATCCCATCCATAAACTAGACGAGTGATAAACCTCCGCTCAGATTTTCTTAAAATTTTGCGGTTTATTTATATCATGTTCATGTATAAACGCTCTTGTGATGGTATTCAGAGAAATTCGAAGAGTATTGTAAATTTGCCACTTGTCATGTGCTGTCATAACACGATCATCGATCTGAAGTGTTAAGAATACATTACATTTACAACGTACAATCTTGAGTTTTTGACAAGAACTTGATTCCCAGTCTGACCAGATAGACGCTGTCAATAACATTGCACATACAACGTAACAGTGCATGTATTACAAAACTGTCAATGTTGCTTTGGTAAATAATTTTTTAAACATAAACTGATATGAACAGTCTCCTGGTTTATTGTGGTATCATGACAATATTTCTCTTACCAACATTGTTGTTTGGCTCCCTTGGCTATTAGCATCAAGGGTAATAGGCTGGGAAAATGGCACAATAGCATCACACGACCACATTCTAAAAAATCATCAACCCAGTTATGTGAAGACTTCATCTAACAGAGACTGTCAGATGTCTTTGCCAATGTCATAGACACCTCCATGGTTTGTGTTCTAACTTTTTAACTGAAATACACCTTTTCTCATACCACAGGATGATGAGGCACGAGCACAAGAAAGAGAGGGTTCCCTTGCATGGAAAATTCTCTCAAATGCTCAAATGCAAACTCTACAAGACCTAACAGTTGAAGACCTTGAAAAGTGAGTGAGCTTGTTAGTTGTTTTTCCATTATAATTTATACACAATTGTATGATATCGTTATCACTCCTTTGTTTTATCAAATTATCAAGGCTATTTCTTGCCATGGTGTAAATACATGAGTCATTTATCTGTGTGTATACAATATTGGCAATTATACAGATTGTTTCCTAAATCATAATATGGTCAATGTGAAGCCCTTTGTAGGGTCCAACTGATTTCACACATCTGCAAAGAGAAGTGGTCATAATATTCATTAATGTTCATTTATTGAGAATTGACATTTTCAGATGGTTCTTCCAGATGAAAATAATATATATTATTCAGTCAACTTCCAATATTATCACATGATATTTCATGGTAAACATTGAAAATTTTATGAGCATTGGTGTGATACTATGTGTGGTAATATATAGTATGAATCCATGATAAGATACATGTAGGTGATAGGGAAATCATCAGTATGATGTTTCTGTATAAAATGTCGAGCAACTCCTAAGCCCATCATTCATAGATAAATATTAGTAGGTGTGTCTGCTTGATTTGTGGAAAATAGTACATGTTACTTTACAAAACAAGACCAGAAACCCTACCATGTGGGTAAGTTACAGAGTATGATTTGGTACTATTGATGCAGTGTGCTACTTTTTTAAACATTGGCTCACCTTTTTTTACACTTTCATTTATAGGAAAATGGCTGAAATTCTGAAATTAACTAACCACCCTGTTGACCTAAATGAAGGTGTTCTTCTGGACTTCTATGTGTCTAGTTTCTGGTGGGCAAAAGAACAAAACTTCTCAGTACAACAGATCTCTGGATTCATCACAGTCTTAAATACACTTTTAGAAAATATCAAAGGTAAGATGAATATCTGTCAACCTAGAGGTCTGCAAGTATTTTATTACCTTTGCACAAAAGTTTAGAAAAGTTAAAGCCCAGTTTGGATTAGGATTAAAATTTAAGTGTTAAAACAGTTGTCTGGTTGAACTGTATGTATTGTTCGTTTTGAACAAAAGAATGACCCCACACAATCCTTATGGCTCCACTGATATGATAAGATAACACTAATGTGACTGGTTGGGTTTGAATCCTCAGAAGTTCTAAAACGTGGCATATTATGAATTGTTAAAAAGGTTAATGATATTGATAAAATGAGTACTTGTACATTGAACAGTCTGTCCTCAGATAAAGGGAACTGTATTTTGGACTGATTTGCAACAGTCACCTGCTCTGTTGGTATTCATTACTATTAGTATTGCCTATTTTACTGTAGAGTAATTGCAGAGTCAGCTGATTGTATCAAACTCACTGTTCTTACAACATTTCATAATGAATAACAACATTGTCTACATCTCTCTCTCTCTCTCTCTGTTTCTCTCTGTCTCTCTGTCTCTCTCTGTTTCTCTCTCTCTCCGTCTCTCTGTCTCTCTCTCTCTCTCTCTCTCTCTCTCTGTCTCTCTCTCTGTCTCTGTCTCTGTCTCTCTCTCTCTCTCTCTCTCTCTCTCTCTCTCTCTCTCTCTCTCTCTCTCTCTCTCTCTCTCTCTCTCTCTCTCTCTCTCTCTCTTCCTTCACAGACAAAAAGATGAGTTTAGTAGACAACCTGAAAGAATTCAAGAAAATGTTAATTGGTATTGGTAATGAAAACAGCGAATTTAGTGGAGGACTTGATTTCTTTGACATCAGCCAAGCTAAAACTTTAACAGATTATCTACAACAGACGTAAGTATTCTCGTTGTATGACAGCAGTTTATGATTATGATAGCTAACAACATGTAAGTTTGCTTGGGTGTAGTGGAAAAAGTTTTAAAATCTGATACAAGTGAAATAGGGGTAAATTTACTGTCAACACCGTCAGTGCTTAGATCTTTTACAATGATTATGTAAGAAAAGAAAAGAATAAAAAAGAGAATTTATATGGAATGATGCCTTTTGAATAAAATTGAATAATTTGAATATAACTTAAATTAACTTAAATTAGATTTCTTAACTTTTTAAAATAAATTTGAAAATACCATATCACAGGATGAAGTTCATTCCCTCCATATCATCATGATGTATGTACATGTATGTTATTTGAAATGACACCTACATTGTATATACAATGTAATATATATATTCAACATAACTAATACCTTCTTCAATTCTAATTTTCTCCCACTTCCTCTATTTTAGATTTTTCCAACATTACAAGTTATATGAATTTCTATTTCATCAGGAAAGGGAAGAACAAATTGTGTGTAGAGAAGTGAGTATAACTTTGCATACTTGTACAGTAAAAGTTTTTAAAACAAGTTAAATCTTCTGTGTGCCATCCCTGACATTCCACAGACAATTTAGTGTTCCAGACAATTCATTTACAAGAGTCAACTATAAAATCTACAATATTTTAAAACAAAATTTTGAATATAATTTTAAAAAGATGATAATCACCAAGGACAATATTAATTCAAGATATTAAATTTATTTTAACTCTATGATGTGATTGTTGTGATGTATTTATCAAAATTGTACAGCAAATCATGTCAAAAATTATTTTCTCTATCACCCATCAACCTGAACTTGGAGCAATTCAACACTATGTTCTTGCTAATTGTTAAAGTTCACAGTTACCATATTTCCTGATTTTTGTCATCTTCTCAATGACTTTCATTCTCAATGACTGTAATAGGATATGGTTTCTTGATCATGATGAATGTACTAGCCATCGATGTCTCTACTCATGATGGTAGCCAGTCATAACGGCCCGTGAACTTAACGGCCCGTTATGACTGGCATTCCTCATGATATGTAACAAATCCCCCATTATTAATTCAACTGAAAATTTCCATTTTTCAGTCTTTCACTGCTGAAAAGAAAGACAAAATTTATTCATTTCATTTATTCTCCCTATTTTGAATCTCCTAATAATTTGGTAACTGTACTATTGTATCCTGCATTCTAATTTATGTAGATCTCTCATCGGTCATATTGTTGGTTCCGAAATGTATCATGCACCTCCATACAATGACATGTGTTTTTGTACACGCACTCTACCCAGGGGAAAGGTTGTCACCTGGATTTACGCATAAAAACTTTTACCATAATTGGTGTCATTTAGTCTGTATTATATAAAAAAACTCATGGTTAGAAGGTCAATATGAAATGTCATTATAATTAGATTGAAAAAAAAAAAACAAGCCAAAAAGTAGTCTCAAAAAGGACAGCATCTCATGCAGTACATCTTGGAACCAAAAAATTGACTTATACTCCCCATGCAAAAACCAAAATTCAGTCTATATTTGATGTAGAGTAGTTAATAACAATGTCTTATTTCCTTCAATTTCCCTACAACTACTGTCTCATGGTCATTTTAGGAGAAAGTAAGTAAAGGGGATATTTCCTCATGAGGTCACTGGTGTTGTTTTCTATTGTATCGTAGCACTAGTTTCTAACTAATAATTTCACATTATCCATTGCACTAATCCAAAGATTTGTAAGATGTGTTTGACTTTTGTCAAAGTGTACTGCAAGTTTTGTTCTTAGTCTTCATGATCATCATCCATGGTTTGTGGTAATGTTAATTATTGTAAAGTTACACAAAATATTTGATGTACTGTGAACAAGATTGGAAATAATCAAATCATCAAAGAAAAAATATTTAGACTTGTCCTAAATATAGTGAAACAAATCATTCAAACAAATAGATACATGTGTAACTTGAAAAATAATTGGTACATAAGTCACCCTGTTGTTTTTCCCCAAAAAATATTGTAAAATGATTATAGGACTTACAAATTTCATTTTCTTTTTGAAATTCAAAAGTGTCCATGTTTACAGTAACGTTCAAAACTGATTGAAATCTGAAAGAGATATCAATGGAATTGATTGTTGTTTATATCAGTTCTTCGACTTTCCTCTATGATTTGACAATTTTAGACTACTTCCTTTTAAGAGATGGTAAAGGTGAGAGAGTAGCAAAAATAAACAACAGTTAAAATAAATCAAGTATTTCTCTATCAGATGATCAATCAGTGTGAATCCTTCAAGTGATTCTAGATGTTCACCAAAGTGCATGCTGTATAACATAAATATAGATATATATATAGTGTAAATGTGTTATATGATTATTACTGTAAGTGAATAAGATTTCATCTGCTTTAATATTGGCTTGTCATATATGATAGGAGGGGTAGTTGTTGATCCCACACTTATCAAGTAAATTGCTGTAATTTATGCATGGCTGTATTGCATATTAAATGCATGGCATAAATATAACAAATGATATATAATACCAGTATTATTATAGTTGTAAAATTAAATTAATTTGAATGTTCTTGAGTTTATTGGGATGTTAACCTTAAATGATAACTTGAAGGAAGGTTTGCAATATTGTTATCTTCCAACGACAATGTTGCATGTTATAATGTTTGGCTGATTTGGAGAGCACAGCAGTCGGATCAGACATGTTTGGGCTGGAGTTAAAAGGAAGTATCTCCAAGAAACAATGCATTGATACTATGATTTCATTATTAAAACAAAGGACTGCATTGAATGATGGCTGTGTAATTCCACCAGATGTATTTAAACTAATATATGCAGCAAACTGCGTAAACATACATATATTTATCTAAAGCTACTTGTCTATGTACACCAGGTCATTGAAATTGTAAAATGAAGTAACATAGGTTGATTATAACACATTATAACACCAAATTAGCTCTACTTGATAACTGACCAATGAATAACATGGGATTACTGTATCTTATATATAGGATAAGAACATCTAAAATGTTACTTTTAGTTACAGAGCTATAGGTTTGGTTTATGAGTAATCTTACACTGTTTCTGTTGTTGGCACAAAGTGAGTTTTAACCATGAGTCCATGACATATGAATAATTTGATGTAATAAGACATAACTAACCAATATAACCAATATAATGACATTATTTACACATTACAGCTGGTTATTGAAGTATTACCTAAAGCTGATTTGCCCTACCCACCACCCCTAGATGAGGGTATTGATGAAGACATTTACAACAGTCAAATAGCAACACCTGTTACATCACCTGAAGTTGATGGAGAAGAAACGGTAGAAAATGAAGCTAAGGAGGATGAAAAAGGTGTATCTGCAGGTGAGTAACTAATGAAAGGCCTGTGTTGGAATAGAATTAAAATTTGGTATGGTAGAGGTATAGAAAACATTCGTTTTGAACAAAAGAATGATCCTGTTTCTACTAAGATAGGAATCAAAGAACACAGAATTCCTACATTTGTGAGCTGCTAACGTAAAGTCCTGTATTGGATTAAATTGTGGGTTAGAAGTACAGTTGGCCTGTAGAGATATAGAAAAGTTGCATCTGAACAAAAGAATGATCCTATGTAATCCTTATGACTCCAATGGTAAGATGGCGACACTAATTCACAAACATGGATTCAAACATTTGGCTTTACATAATATACCTAGTTAGTTATAGTCTTGGTTACCCAGACTCTCACCACTTGGGCTCTTCCTTCAGACCACCAGGCAAGAATGTGGGGAAACCACATTTCAACTACCCCACACCAGGAGTCACACAGTGCATTTCTTCCAAGTCATAAAAAATGGGCGTACGAGGCCTGTTTGTTGTAGTTTAGATGTATCACTCACTTGAGAAGTGATAACTTGTCGCAAAAGTACCTAAATCATTTAGCCTACAATGTTGGAAGTGAAGTATTCCTCAGCATGCACTGCTCTAGAATCTAATTCCTGCACGGGCGAATTGGAATCTCGTTTCCCTGAACTTTCACTTGGAGAGGTCTTGTAGGCAGAGCCCCCAGTGGCAAGAGTCTGGGTAACCAAGACTAGGTTAGTTACTGTCAGACATTAATCTAATGGTATTTGCATGCATTTTCTCATGAAACAAAGTGTCATTTATAATATTTAAGTCAACGCAGACACCTATCCAAATAATTTCAAGTGGTGTTCACAATACTAAATTCTTAGAATTTGAGCTATTATTTTAAAAAAGTACAAAATTCTGAAGTAAGCAACTTAAAATAAATGAAAAGTGAGAATGTACTGTGCATGCTGTGTGCAAGGAAACTTTGATACTGAAAATGGCCTTACGTGCAAAGTATCGCATGAGTAGGATAATGTTCAGTTATGTCAAATTTATTTGTAAACTACCATCTTTAATTTTAGTTTTTTTGCAAACGACTGTACACAAACTTTCACATGGCAAGTCTACAGATTCAAGCTTATGTCGTATTTAGATAGTTTTAGAAAATTGATCCCCAACATGCCTTCACCCACAAAATGAGTGTTATGGTCTATTATCATCATTCTGGGCCAGATCTGGACATTATCTGTGGTGTACGTATTTGTTTAATGTGAAGAACTGCATATTCTAGTAACCATGAGGATTGATTCAAAGACGTAATTTTGGGTGCATCCAAAACACTGTTAATATCACTGATGAAAATGCACACCTATAAATCTTTCATCAATACATGTATATGAAGATTTGATGTTCATTTCAAACCTAAGATTGGCATAAATATGGAAGTGGTTGAGTTGTATTTAACACTTAGATAAAAATTAAACTGTTGAGGTGGTGTGAAATATCCCTTTACTGTAAAAGCAGAGTTTGCAATGTTTATAACGTTTCTTACTTTCCAACAAAGGTTGTGGATTATTTAGGGTACCAAAGGTATAAAATAAAATGGTATTCAGCAAGTCTTAGTGATTGTATATTTTTTCATTAAATGTTTTTACCTATAGCAACAACACCCAGGCCTTCAATGGATTCACCAGCAGTTGACAATGTTCAAAGTGAAGGTCTGTGTATGAGATGTACTGTGTGACTGCATTTAATGACCCTGCATTTTCATTTCATTGACATTTTATTAATCTTTCATTCCACATGCATGCTCCACACAGCTGACATTCTTTTTATTGCCAAAGGTGTTGCAACTTTTTTTTTCTTTACATAAGAGTGCACAGTTGGGGTAAATCTGACTTTTACATCTCAGAGAGATCATGTTCATGTAATACATTCATGAATCATATAAATATGAAAAATCTAAATTAACAATATCATACAGTATCAAAATGAAAACTCAAAAATCATAACTTTTCATTGCCATTTTTCTAAAAACATTCATAATTTTAATAAAAACTACAAATTTGAAAACATTATCCCCACTTCTAACCTTTCCACCCCATGTTCATGTTGCTTACCCTTTGAAAAAAAGAGGGTAAACCAGATGGGGTGGGTGGGGGAGGGGGGTTAATGGAAAGACATACAAGTACATGATAAACACTTCTCTTTGCTATCTATTTAAGACTACATTGCTTGAAGCACTCTCCATCCATGATGTAACTCTGCATGTCGATTGTATATATAAATGAAAGTATAAAATGTTTTCCAGGTGTGGTATAAGGTATCTTGAATTTTGTTAGGTGTTATGACAATATCATAAATGATTTAAATATTGCTGTTTGTCTAACAGGTGATACAGAGACTCCTGCAGTTGACCCCTTAGAAGGAGTCACAGCAGAGGATGTTAAGAGAATCATGGATGAAGTGGCCAGGGACATGCTTGGGGATTTACAGGTTAGTGTGTGTGTCATCAACAATATACAACAATATACAACAATGTAAACAACTACATCATAAATTTTAAGACTTAATTCTTAGACTTAATAGATCTTTACTGCTGAGGCACATCATAAAATAATGTACATTGGATTTCCCGATTGACACCATAATTTCTGCTCCACGTGCTTCACATGCATTACTATAGGCATGTTCTTGTTCTATTTTGACCCTCTAGCATGAGGTTACGTAAAATGCTGTTGCAGGTACTGAGAATAAGTTGACCTTCTTGTTCTATTTTGAACCTCTAGCATGAGGTAAAATGCTATTGCAGGTACTGAGAATAAGTCAACCTTCTTGTTCTATTTTGACCCTCTAGCATGAGGTAAAATGCTATTGCAGGTACCGAGAATTCCATGTTTTCATAAATTTATGGAACGCCTCTTTATTTTGCACATAAATCTGAGATAGCAGTGTGTTTGTGTGTTCAGCATTCACTGTATCTCTGGATGGACTTCAACTGGCCTACTTATCAGACCTAATTCATATTAAGCTAACTTTCAGGACACGCTGATCACCTGCCAAATGTTCATTGCATGAACTCAATTGCAAATTAATTAGTGTTACATTGCAGGTGTGCTTACTAGCATGCCCTGTTTGTGGAATAATGGATAAAACCTACTTCAAAAAGAATGTAATGACCAATATCTATTCTCCAGAGGTTTCCAACTACTAGTATACAGCACCTATGAACTTTGTGATTTATTAATAGACACTGGCACCTGACAAATTGCTTGATAGTTCCAGTGATTGATTGAATGTTATACTAACCTATGGTGATTAAGCCATAGCAGTAACACTGGCGATCATTAGCATAATTAACATTCATCATATGTTAAATTTCTAAGTCTCTGTCACCTTGATTAATAGGAATTACTTGCATTAAACTTAAAAGAGGCTGCATTGTGTTGTTTTTGCAGTCTTTCATATTTAGATGGGTTAATCTCTGTCCTTCAAATAGTACAACAATAGCAATAAGTAAGGATGACATAAGATCCATACTATTGTGCATACAACACCCTATCCTCTAAATCAACACATTTTTTTGCTGATTCAGAATTTAAGCTCTAAAGCTTAATTAGACATCATTGCATTCAGGTTTGAAGGTGAAAGGGTCTTAGGCAATCTTTTAATGGGCTTTAATTCATCATTTTAATTATCTTATGATGAAAATGGAAGTGTTTTTCTTAGTGGTGGCCCACAGTTTTCTCTTTGAACAAAGTTATGTGAGCCCTGAGCCCCGCTTGTTAAAATGAAAATCACATTCCAAGCATGTTTATTGTATGCTCAAACCATCCACCAGACCTTAAATGCTCATTTTGTAGTCTACAAGTGGGCTCTGTGAAAATATTGTAGGGACAGCACTGTACGCATGTGTGATCATTTAAGGTGGATGTTTTGATAGATATATATAGCATCTGGCTGATAACACAGTAAAGTTAAAACAAAAATGAGGATTGTATGAATACAAGAATTGTGTGGTTCAAATACATTGATGTCAAACTTAATGCTGGTCACACTTTAATCTTCAATATTTCTGGAGTATGTCATGCTTGTTGTACATGACATGTATTTGGCAAAGGAAAAGAAACAAATATATGGGTGTTGATGTATTTATTTGATAAAGGCCAACATACATGTACCGGTATGTGGCCTACTTTTAGGACAATTAATGTATATCCTGGCACAAGCCCAGATGCTGGGGTATTTTTTTTGATAGTGCTAAGGCCTAATAAAAATATTTTTGTGGTTCTGATTACACTCAATTTTAGAATAGGTGGGGTAGGTAGATTTTTTATTTTATTTTGTTATATGAGGTGGTTATTTTTATTTTTTCTGTGTGAGTGTCTAGTTCAGGTTTTCCATTGTTTTCCAAATGGTCTCTGTGTTGTGTATTTCTTCCTATCAGATGTACAGGCATTACAGATTGGAAGAACAGTTTTATACAATGTATTGTCTTTTTAATTTGATGTCAATTTTTGTGATTTTATTATTTTTTTCTCAAATACTTCAAAAAAGCTTAGGGTCAACAGTGAATAGGTAGGTGGGCTTGGGTAACCGGAATCAAAAAAAAAAATTTTAGGCCTTACAAGTAACTTATTCAGTCAGTCCACTGTATTCAGTGCAATTGTTAATGACACATTTTACAATAGCAAGTGTAGAAATATGACCCATTAAGTATGTTAGCCAGACTTATTTGTGAAGAAAAAGCTTGTGCACATATTCAGGTCAAATAAATCCAGTGCCAAAAACCATGACTACAGTATATAATCTATACAGGTTATGGTAGTTATAATTATAAAATTAATATGTTGATTGCATGTTAAGCCATGATCCATCATCCATGTAAAGACATACTTACATAGATCCAAGTAAAGATTTTTTAATATGCTGACATTGCAAATCTGAACAATTCTTCCTATTCAGCTCTCATGTACACACTTGTTTAATATCAGGTGAAAATTAACTATATTTGAATGAACTGTAACTGGAAAGAATGAGATAGCTAATCTTTATACCAGATTACAAATGTGGTTGAGATAGCTCTATAAGAGAAAAGTACAAATTTGAACTTCAGCTTTTCTGAGTTCTGTATTTGGACTGAGTACATAAATACCATAAGTTTACTCAGATTCTATTTCATTTACTTCAGCTAGTTATTGTCTGACCTCCATAAATAATAATCATCTTTATTTAGACTGGATTATGTTCTTAAAGTTTTATAAACTTGTCTCCCATAACCACCCAGAGACTTGGCTATCTGAGTCGACATACTACTCTAGTGAATGACAATTTCAATCCGGATGACCAAGTCTCTGGGCTATATCTCTCCAGAAGTCCAGTGAGGGCCAGCCCTCATGGGTTCAGTGTCAATGCAGGAGAAACCACAGTGCCCTTGAAAACCTGTGTTGTTTGGTAGAGTAAAACTGAAAGACACACTACTAACTAAATAACAGTGTGGCAAGTTTACAGACTTTTGAATGATCACCTTCATGTGAATATTGTGCAAGTTGAGGAACTCATCAATGTACTCCCATGTAAAACTTCATAGGTTAATAAGAAGTGTTCATATGTTGATACAAATGCTACTTAGTAGACATAAAAATTATCTATGTAATCATGTAACATTGTATGAAAAATGTATACAAAGCATTCTCAAAGCAGTGAAACAATTCTTCATTCAAATCAAATATTATTCATTAGAGTATTTTACTTGGTACAGTAACATGGAAACTATAATTGTCCACAGCAATGGAATGTAGATTTACAACACAATTTTACTTGGTGCAGTAACATGGAAACTAATTGTCCACAGCAATGGAATGTGGATTTACAACACAATTTTACTTGGTGCAGTAACATGGAAACTAATTGTCCACAGCAATGGAATGTGGATTTACAACACAATTTTACTTGGTGCAGTAACATGGAAACTAATTGTCCACAGCAATGAAATGTAGATTTACAACACAATTTTACTTGGTGCAGTAAAGTGGAAACTAATTGTCCACAGCAATGAAATGTAGATTTACAACACAATTTTACTTGGTGCAGTAACATGGAAACTAATTGTCCACAGCAATGAAATGTAGATTTACAACACAATTTTACTTGGTGCAGTAAAGTGGAAACTAATTGTCCACAGCAATGAAATGTAGATTTACAACACAATTTTACTTGGTGCAGTAACATGGAAACTATAGTTGTCCACAACAATGAAATGTAGATTTACAACACAATTTTACTTGGTGCAGTAACATGGAAACTATAGTTGTCCACAGCAATGAAATGTAGATTTACAACACAATTTTACTTGGTGCAGTAACATGGAAACTATAGTTGTCCACAGCAATGAAATGTAGATTTACAACACAATTTTCAGTTCAAAAATGTATGTAGGATCACCACTGATAAAGTACTAAAAAACAGTAGTTTTTCAGTGTGTCTTTGGAGTATCAAAAATAACTGTGGTTTACATTTGTCATAAATATATGACAATATGTGCTGGTGAGCAGCACTTGAATCCTGCACACAAGTTTTCCCCTTCAAAGTGTCAGCACAGCATTGAAATTTTGGCTCAACATGTTGCCTGAAGTGATAATTTGCATGGAATATGGACTAGCTGCCAATCTTTGTCAATCTGGGTGAGCACATGTGATGTGCTCATACTGACCTCTGAGATTTGTGAATGCTGAATAATATTGTTGCCAGAATGCCAGGTGTCAATGTAGCTTGCAGTGTTGGCAACCGTTTGAGAAGTATTTTGTGGAACATTTGTATCAACACATGAACATTTCTTATTAACCTATGAAGTTTTACATGGTAGTGCATTGATGAGTTCCTTGAGCTGTGCAATAGTCCCATGAAGTTGATCATTCAAAGTCTGAGTGGACAGACTGTAATCAAACCCTGACTGCAGTAGTGCCTCTATGAGTAGATGTTGACAGATATTACAATCTCTGTAATGTAGAGTGTTGTATCCTGTTTGGCACAATCTTATCAGATACATACATGATCTACTAATCACATTTGGCACACTCTTATCAATTATTTGCTTATACTTCTCCGTCTATTCATTTTAGGTTGACGTTGGCAAGAAGTTAAAGGAAAGGGAATCAGAAATCATTGCCAGGATAAATAAAATTCACAGAATTGCTGACTCATAGTATAGACTATAACATCACCAGCAATTATCAACACACCATGTAAATATGTATCAAGGACATTAAATACATCATAGATCCTGGACCAACCTTTGTATTCTATGGAATTATGCTTAACTCAATATCAACAATTGTTATTTCATTATGTTATTTGTTTGTCATGTACATGTTGATATTTGTGCTTACACAAATCATGTCCTCAAAACCCAGTTTTAAGTGAAATGTCTTGGACCCAGTAACCTTCTTTCTTCACTCTGTACATATTATCAGTTTTGTATAACAGTTTTTGTGTGAATTTCATTGTATTCATAACTGCTCAACCATTCTTTAAAAAAACAAAAAAAACAAGGACTCGTAATTATTCCTACTTCCATGAACAAAAAGACTGTTTTGTATATTTGACCATGTATAAATCTCTCTCAACCTTGAACATTCATTGTATATATATCGGAAATGATATTTGAATAAAGACGACTTTTCAAAGTATAAAATACCATAACATTGTTCTATTCTATGTAATTGTTTCTTTTTAGTTCTGGTTATGATAGGACAATGTATGTACTTCGGGGGCTGTCTGACATTGTTTCATACCCTCAGGAAGTGAATTATGCAGTGGAAATTACAATGCATTTAAACTTATTATGCTTCTCAAGGAATCTAGAAACACCTTTATGTGTGTATGTGTGTGTGTGTACATATGTATGTATATATATATATATATATGTGGGTGTGTATATGCGCACACATATATGTCTGCCTGTGTGTGCATACGTGCGTGCGTGCATGCGTATGTGTCGTGCGTATGTGTGTGATAAAGTGTGACCAGTATATAACCTCAACAAAAGTTAACTCGTAGCAAAAGGGGTTCAGAAATTCTGCTACCTTTGACCCTGATAACAGAGCATCATTAGTTCGCTTGAAATATTCCGTGGTGGGCCTATTAAGTGACAAATCAAGTTCGGTAACAAGCTCAGTGTTTGGCCCAGATTAAACGTTGAACTTTACACATGAAAATTGTCACTGTGTCCCATTTTAAACCCCCACCCCACCCCACCCCTTTCAATCCCCAGGTTCTCGCATTAGTGGCCGGCTACTCCAACCTACAAACATTGCCTTATCTACTATCAGTAAATCTCTCATTCCTAGCGTACACATATCGATTTCAACTGCAAAAGATACCAATGACTAGGTGAAGCAGTATCATTATTTTCAATTTTCCATTGCCTTATCTATACTGGCATGAATATAGGAAGGGACGCAGTGGACGGCAACGTATATTTTTGATAGTGACACTTTCAATGGAATGGTCTTGCATGAAAGAGTTCACTCTAGGGTTTATTTGTAAAGTTATCAATTTTTAGTATTTGAAACTTGTCCTGAGATGTAGTAATATCAATATAACTTGAACCACAGCCTTCCTTGTCTGTGGTTACAGCCTTCCTTGTCTGTGGTTACAGCCTTCCTTGTCTGTGGTTACAGCCTTCCTTGTCTGTGGTTAGTATTAAATGGTTTATAGAACAGATACGAAACTTAGTAGATCAAACTAGAGTATTCCGTCCGGAATAACTGGTATTAGTTTTGCAATTGTTGTAAAATTTAGTTGTTATTTTTAGTTCCTTCTTTACTTTTAGCTAATTTTGTTTATTCATTGGAGAAAGGAAAACGTCAGCTTTTCATATAAGGTTGTGTATTGCGAATGACCAGAAAATATAACTATGTCACCATGGTAATGTGACTTTGATTTCTTTAGGACTCTCTGAGTCGACGGTTTAGACTGACAAGCTTACTTAGTCATATCATGCATGTGGTGTTGTGGAAATTAAAATTGTTTGAAACGTCGGAGTTCCATTGTACGGGTCTGTATGTGGTTTAACCATTTGTGACATTACTGTAAAGCCGTACATATACAGCATGGTAACTTTTGATGAAGACGAGAATATAAAGACGACGGTGTGACTGTTTAACCTTGTGGAGCATAGGAAGACACTTAAACTAAAACATGACTAGATTTGACGTAAGGTACCGAATACAATGACCTCGTTTGACTTGTCCACATGTTTTTAGTATGTCCACCAACAAATCGCACTTTGATCAAATGTTAGTACATGTACTCGGTCATGATCGGTCGTTGCCGTCATAGAAACACTGCTAGTTTTTTCTCATGACGTCTAGGCGTTACAAAATGTCTGGTCTACGTCACCAGGAAAATGATAGATGACAGTGTACTCAAGTGTTACAGTGATGTATACACATATTGCTCAGACACGTATACCACGGCCTTGCCAAATGATCACATGACAAGCACACAGGTATAAATACGTTGGTACGTTGGTTACCCCGTCTCTTACAAACCGATCGAGCAGCTGACCATACTTGTTCTGGTTTCAATTGTGATTTGATGTGTGTCCACTTATCTAATTAATCGACTTATTTGAGCAAGTAATCATGAAGTTTATCCAAATCTTAGCAATCATATTGGTTGAACTGCTCTATTTTTATTCACCAACTAGTGGTTATGTTTTACCGTTGTCTGAGGTAAGTGATAATGATTTTCTTTTCTCTTTTCTCTTTTCGTAATTTGCCGGGAGACTATTATAACGGCTTCTTTGTCTACGTATATATCTGTTTGCGTGCGTGCGTGCGTGCGTGTGTGTGCGTGTGTGTGTGTGTGACAATTTGTCCCGTCAAATGTTTGTTTTGGGTTTTTTTGATGTTTTTTTTGTATTTCATTTTAATTGTCGAGATGCTCGATTCATCTCTAACGTTTGGTAAAGAGATCTTCAAATTCAAACCCAATGGATGGTATCTAGATAGACTATATTTCATCCTTCGTTCATTTATTTTGTGATGAAATTCTGTTAGTTGTGAACTAGCTGCTACCCCACCCTCCTATTTTATCAGTGAGTACCGAAATGTATCAGACCATTTCAAGAAAATGTCAACAGACAATACATCGCTTATCGATCTATACGTTCAAGAACTTCAGTTTACATTTTCTCTGAGTCGTCTGAAAGGTCCAGTTGTTGGTCTGTGTATTTAACCACTACGAGCTATTAATAAGGGGAAACAATGCCTGGATATATCAGGCTATTTGATTTTCGATAATCCCAAGTTTTGGCAATGCAATATTTCAACTGTGGCGTACTAAACTCTGGTGATTGATGTATGACTTTGTAAAAGTAGAATGATCTTGTGGCAATTGTATGGTCAGTAAAGAACAGTAGGTAACTCACAGGAAGCCTAGGAACCGTGTTACATACATACATACATACATACATACATACATACATACGTACATACGTACATACGTACATGTATACGTACATACGTACATACATACATACATACATACATACATACATACATACATACATACATACATACATACAAACAAACAAACAAACTATGTATGTATGTATGTATGTATGTATGTATGTATGTATGTATGTATGGATAGATGAAATATCATTTCAAACTCAAAAGATCTATAAGATCTATAAACATGTATGTATGTATTTACGAGCCTGTATGTTATTGAAATAATATACTATGTTTCTATATATAATATCGTGTTGTTTGTTTGTATGGATGAGTATGTATGAAAACACATATTATATAATTTCAATAGCATACAGGCCCGTAAATACACATATGCATGTTATAGTTATTAATTAGTTCAAAATTATATTTCATTTACCCATGCATATTTTGTACGTTTGTTTGTTTGTTTGTTTGTTTGTTTGTTCGTTCGTTTTGTTTATCTATTTGTTTGTTTGTTTGTTTGTTTGTTTGTTTGTTTGTTGGTGTGTGTGTGTGTGTGTGTTTATTTTGTTTATATATTATTGTAAATGTAGAGTGATAGAACAATTCCGTTGTCGCAAGGGCAATTTTGAAAATAAAAACCGTGTACAGTTTAATGTTGACTTTGTTGTGTTGATGGTCGATTAGGCATGGCGAAAACGTTCATGAACGCAAACTAGTAGATTTGTTGATGTAACAATGTCAAATTTATTTCATTGTCGAGAAAAAGTAGAAGAAAAAAAAACTCTCCATTTTACCATCACTTGTAAATATAGCAACTATGTGGCCTTTGCAGGACACTGCCATATAACATACACAAGGCTACTTACGAATGGTTTCTGTCATCCATGCATGAATACAGTCAATGATGTCAAGACTTTGATCATTATTACGCATACATTCAGGACATAAGAATACCTCACTACATACACATTACAACTGAACACACCCTTTACGTACTGGTTCCAATGACCTTTGGCACATGGGGGCAACACCTCATGGTTAAAGTTCATACCCATGAGACAACGTTTTCACGTCTTTGGCAATGGTCAAAGGTAACTAACAGTACAGTCTGGTTAGTAGAACTGTAGATATTCGGGGCATATATTTCTTTTCGGGTTTTTTGTTGCACTGTTATCTATAGTTGTACATCATAAAAACTCGTCCCAGGTAAGGTATGAGTATAAACCATAGACACTGTCATAAAACGTAACAGCTTTTTAATAAGTCTTATACTCTTACACTATCCCCGTAGCATATTCCTTAATAGAAAAACTTAAATGATGATCTGGAAGAGTCAGAAAAGGAAAAAAAACTACTTTTAATTATCAATTTTACATACTTTATTCGCAATCATGGCAAATCAACTTGAGAGCTTTTCTTCAAATCATGGTTTAAAGTACTTCTCGAACATTTCATCTTTTTTATCAATTCAAAAGTAGGGAAATATGTAACCTCGTCGTTCTTTACTGGTTACATCTAAAGTTATGATATCATATTAAAATATTACGCTTAATGCTACTGTAGACATGAATAATGAACTATTCAAATATATAGGCATATCAAAAGTTACAATACTTTATCAAGTTTGTCCCAAAGAAACTTAAACATTATGAATAGTTTGTCTACATAAACATGTTTTCCACTCAAAAAAAAAGAAAACATCACGTCAAGCGTCTGTCACTGAAATGACTCAAATGTATATTAAGATTAAAATAAGTAATTAACAACGGTTTTATATTAAATTTAAAGAAGTGTGAAGTACCTTTGTAACTGTCTCATTTGAGGATCAATATCATCGTTTGTAAAGAAATGTCAGAGCCAGTGAAAACTAACATGAAACTGGCTGTATATGATAACAACAGTTACACCTGCACATACTTGTCCATAATACTGAATATATGATATGTGCCAAATATTATGTCTAGACAGACTTTCAAGCTTCAAATTTGGCAAATGATCATTCTGGACCTTTTATTGTGTACGCCAGGTCCAAGTATGCAGTAAATATGTTCAATTCTATTGGTTTTACAGAAAAATGTGAGTACTGAAAACAACAAATCAGAGAAGATCACCGAAAGGAAATTTCCACTAACAGAAGAAGAAGCATGGGAGTTCTTCGGAGTTCAACGTAAGTTTATTGAACTATAAATACAATTGAAATCATTAATAAAAACATAATCACACAGTTGTCTGTCTCGTTGAAAACAATGTCTGGCTTGGCAGAAAATATTTGTACTGGTTAGAGTTCGATAAAAAAAAAATATATTCATGAATAAGTTTGGACGGAGCGAATCGGATTTAAATGGAATGTAGCGAGTAACTAAACTGTTTGTAGTCACTAAGGCAGGTGGCTCTAAGTGTAAGATTCATAACAGATCTGAATAAACTAATCGCCCGATATTCTTGCCCACTCCCCCCCCCCTCTCTCTCTCTCTCTCTCTCTCTCTCTCTCTCTCTCTCTCTCTCTCTCTCTCTCTCTCTCTCTCCGCTCTCCTCTCCCCCCTCTCTCCCCCCCCCCTCTCTCTCTCTCTCTCTCTCTCTCTCTCTCTCTCTCTCTCTCTCTCTCTCTCTCTCTCTCTCTCTCTCTCTTATATATAGAGAGATAGATATATCAAGACAAATATTTTTGTCACAGTCAAGAAAATCATCTTGTCAAAGATGTATATGCCGTTGGTGTATGCAATCTAATCTCTCTTCGGTGCTCAAAATTCAATCGAATTGACCTGGTTTAAATCTCCTAGCGTCGTATGAACTTTATATACACATTATGCTCAGTCTCGTGGCATCACGAGTTTGTTCCTTTATCTTATCAAAAGCATAGTCACCGAATTAGAACAAAGTTGACAAAGAAGATGGTCTTGTATCACCCTAATATATAATTACCAACTTGTTTACATATCTTCTGGTAAGTTGTTTATTAATAGATTGTCTAACTTTACTGACCCATTGGCAGTGAATCAATCAATCAATCAATCAATCAATCAATCAATCAATCAATCAATCAATCAATCAATCAATCAATCAATCAATCAATCAATCAATCAATCAATGGAATTCATAAAGCTCTGAAGTCCAAAAGTTTATTCTATTCTATGACGCCGTTGAAAGGTCTGTCCACAACGAACGTTTTTAGTAACATTTTCATCGTGGTCTTTGAACAATTCAGATTTGCTGCTTATTTTATGTCTACGGGAATTCCAAAGTTTAGGGGAAAAGTTTGGAAAAGCCCGGCGGTCATAATAACGAAGAGTACACCTTAGTGTCATCCTGAGTGATGTTTATGATTAGATGTAGACTTGTACGTTGACATTGAAAGCCCTGTACGTAATCTGTGATCGATGGATCAGAAAGTGGAGGAACAATCAATGCAAAGTTTAAATGATCGGCATATATGGATGAATTTGCTCAAATAAAGAGGTTATTCTATACAGCGTGTTTCATTAGATTGCTAGCAGTGGTTGTAACTTGGAATCCAAACAGTAACGCAATTGTCAAAAGCCAGATACATGTGTATTTAAAAAAGGTGGCGTGAATTGTAGATAACTTGAAGTTATTTTCTTACAAGTCTGATACGGCGAACATGGTTGCAAACACAATTTGTATGTTGTATTGACACAGTTGTTTAGTTTGTGTTGGGTTTAGAAAGTTATGCCAATATATTTATGTGTTTAGGTAGTGATAACGGTTTGTTATCAATAGGTGCAATTATTTACTGGATCAGACATTAAACCGGTAGTTACACTAAGTACAATCGGTTGGTTGTTCATTGACCACTAGACAGCATAGAATAGCTTATAGTATCTTTTATGTTTTTAAAAGTACATGTAGGATGAGATAAGGTTAATCTGATGTAAGTCTGTTGTCCGATGTCGGCCGGAGTTCGAACTCATTCTATATAGAGAGTGTCGTTCAGTTTGACTACCGAACAACACAGGTTTTCCCCGGGTACTCCGGTTTCCTCCTGCACTAACACTGAACCCTCCTCCTGTTATTGGGCAATGCCTATTGGACATTATATAAATAAATAATATATGAACTTGAAAGTAATCTAGTGAATACAGAATGTAAAACATTAATTTGAGTATCAAAAAGTTAAATTGTGCAATTTGCAAAATCAAAATATCCTCCTTCTTTAATAATGATTAAAAAAAAAACCAGTTCGATCTAGTTCTAAAATGAATTTCAAAAAACTAACATCAGATTCCCTAATTGTAATTTAAACGAAATATTTGACAATAATAGAGATCAGTGAAAATCTTCTCTTTTTTTTTTTAGAAACTTAAGGGTATTAAGAAGATGTTTCACGTTGTATTGTATAATGGATTCATTGCAGGGTGCCAAGACGGACAAGGAATGGAATGTTTCTTTCACGGTAGTGATCATTCACAATGTTTCGCAGAGACAGACTTTATCTGTGATGGGATTACTGATTGCCAATGTGAAAATGACAGCGACTTTTGTATCACTGATGAGACGCTTAGTGTATGTGCGTGGAAGGATATAATAGAAGCCATCAAAACAAACGGTGAGTTGACCCATTGTCGTAAACAAACGGTGAGTTGACCCATTGTCGTAAACAAACGGTGAGTTGACCCATTGTCGTAAATTGCTGTCCTGTTTACGGCAACGCCACCTCAGCTGAAAAACATGCCCTGGATGGCCTGCAAGAATCAATAGACTAGGAGAAGAAAAATGACTCCGTCCGCAAAAAATCACGTTTTTTAAAACATTTTTAGAATGTGTCAAGTCCTAGGAACAATATTCAGAGAAACCAGAGTATTGACTACTTCCCTTTTCAAAGAATTGACGCAAAAATATAAGAAAATAATTGTTTAAATCTATTCATTCATATTTTGAGAAATTAATTCGACCTAAAGACAAGATACAGATTGGTCACAATACTTCTGCGATGGTTTGATAGTTTTAAGTAAGTAGAGACATGATTGTGAATTTGGTGTCTTGAACACAATATACAGACAATACCATATAACAACTTACAGCATAAAAAACCTGGTTTCTCTGGGATGGGATTTAAAAATATAATTTATCAAAAAGATACTTTGACAAGAAAGTTTACACGGTAATAGAACTTAAATTCTCGCCATTTTAACTTTTTGAAAAATGGAAGAGATCTCGCACGCCGTCTTGTTTAGCACGGCCTAATAGACTATAGCTGGCTAAAGAAAAATTGCAGAAAAGTTGAAAAAAGTTCACATCGAATGAAACCTTATCGATATCAAAATGTTATGATAGGAGCAGGAATGTGGCTTGACAGTTCAGATATCGAGTGTCAATATTTAATATCAGGTCTGGGGAAAATCAATGTCGAAAACACACTTGTGTAAAGGAAACTATCCAGATCAGGGGGCTTTCAGACGATACCGATAGTTTGATAATATCTTCAACACTTTTCTTCATTCAGCCAGGGAAAGTGCAAGCTAAAGGGCTTTGTCGCTACGATTAAAACACCGACGTGTTTTTGGCTGAATGCGGACAAATATTGGAGAATAATATAGATACCTGCGAGAGCATAACTTATGAAAAATCGAAGACAAAAATGGCGTTCGAGGTTATCGGAACCAATAAGGTACTAGACAAACGCTGCCGTGACGTAAAACGACCAGAGTGGCTTGCACGTGGTGATACATGCAGTTTATCATACGTATTTTTGTCATTTTCAGGTATTCCAAGTCTTGGTTTTGGCAAGAAAGATCACGAAGCATTTTTGGTACTTTGGATGTCAGGTCTGAAACAATGTAAGTCGATAGAGATACAGTCACCAGCATTCTGCACATTTCTATGTTGTTGGGTGTTCCTGTCCCGTTTCATAGTATTTGATGTATTGTCCAGTAATGTGTCGACATAAGTTTATATTGTCACTATCATTCATATTTAGATTGTCACCAAGTGGCCTAGCTTGTACATAGAAATAAACTTATTATTAACTTATTATTATATTGTCACTCATCACATTTACATATTTATATATTTTGGGCACTGCTGTAATAATTCACCATGGTATCAGACACGTGACAACTACTGGACTCGAGTGTTTTCTGTATGGCTGTCTGATCCCATGCAACTGTATTGCAATCGCGTATCTTGTTTAAAAGATGTGGAGTCATGATGATGGGGGTTAGAGTAGCCGGCTTAGAATCTGCAGGTTTCAGGTTGTAGAGTCATGATGGGTGAATGGTTAGAGTGCCTGTCTTGGAATCTGCATGTTGTAGGTTGTGGAGTCATGATGGGCCAATGGTTAGAGTGGCCGGCTTGGAATCTGCAGGTCGCAGGTTGTGGAGTCATGATGGGCCAATGGTTAGAGTGGCCGGCTTGGAATCTGCAGGTTGCAGGTTGTGGAATCATGATGGGCCAATGGTTAGAGTGACCGGCTTGGAATCTGTAGGTTGCAGGTTGTGGAGTCATGATGGGTGAATGGTTAGAGTGGCCGGCTTGGAATATGCAGGTGGAAGGTTCGAGCCCCATCGCTGCCGTTTGTTTCTGAGTGGCTAAAGTCCTTGGGCAAGATTTGAACCACGACTGTGCCTAACTCAGCCCAGCTATATACTTGGGAACCTGGTAGGATAGAGGTTGCAATGTGAATGCTTTAATCCTATGCGCTTATAAAGGTTGCAATGGATTGTATGCTCCCCGGGGAGTTAAGGAAGTAAAGGGCCGCTATATATCTGTGCCATGGGCAATAATTGTAAAAGCGCTTTGAGTACAGAGTGGGAAAGTGCTATATGAAACATTATTATAATAATTATTATTAAAATCAAAATGCGACCGATAAAGATTTTCGTGAGTTGATAATCAATTTCGTCGATATGCCTTAATTTCTATTTCCGGTTTGGTATATCATGGTTTAGAGACATTACACAGGCCAATACGTCCATGAACTTCAATGAACACGTAAAGTCTAACACAGTTTACGATTCATGGTTGATTCTCAAAATAAAGATACCGTTGCTGACTTTCATAATGACCAACGTAGCTGGCGCTATGCTACAAATAATATGTGTACTCGGTGATCAAACAGTCTCATCCTTTTGCCAAAGATGACAGATTCGCGCTTACAACACGATATTTGAATTATCATTGGTAGAACGATATCTCACTTTTTCGAATTCCCGAAGCTCAAATCATATTTATATGTGTATGATGGGGTCAGTGACCTTATTAAAACTGACAACTTCACGTATTTATATAGAGCTGCTCCATATAAATACTTGAAGTTGTCAATACTTTTAATCATATATGCACATATATCTTTGGTCCAATTGTAACCGACATTGACAGAAAAGTGTTTCTTTCCCCAGTTTGCCCAGCGGACAAGGATGGGATCAACAAACTACGTTGTCATAGTGATCCAACAGTCTGCATTTCTCCCGAAGAATTGTGTGATGGCACATACCAGTGCGAACAACTTTGTGATACATTACATGGTACTAATGAAAAATGTATGGGTGATGAAGATTTCACCAGTTGTCGGCTAAGAGATACGTTTTCCATATTACTTGGTAGTGGTGAGTCAATACATTGACAGTTCTGCTAAGTTTTTGGAATGTGTATGGTATGCAAGTTTAAGTTCTTACGATTTGAAATGGTATACGACGTGAGACCGAGAGAGAGAGAGATAGATAGAGAGAGAGAGAGAGAGAGAGAGAGAGAGAGAGAGAGAGAGAGAGAAGAGAGAGAGAGAGAGAGAAAGAGAGAGAGAGAGAGGGAGGGAGGGAGGGAGGGAGGGAGAGAGAGAGAGAGAGGGGGGGGGGCGTCGGGGAGGATCAAGAAATACTCATTCAATCAAGTTTATAAAGACTCATAAAACATATTAATTATCTTTTATTTCTTTTTATTTAAGTTTTTTTGGCGGACATAGACCATGGGAACAAAAATGATACTTTTATTGATGCGAAAAGTGAACTCCCAACAAACTCTACCAGGGCGACTGATTATGCAACCAAATTGACAACATTATCAACTATACTACCCTCGGCAAAACCAACACACCGAGGAAAGCCAACAAAGCCTACAGCAGCCGTCGTACCTGCACATGTGTGAGCAGTTACTATTTATACTACATGGCTGTCTTCCTACACCCGATTCTTTCGAACTCAAAGAGGGAAACAAAAACAAGCTAACAGCAACATATTAGATTATGTATCTATAATATGACTGCCTCTTAAACAGTATATACTGATCTGTTTACAAGTCTCTATTCTTCTGAACCCCATATATATAAATTATATCGGATGAAATATTTATAATAAAAGTCAAATAACATCAAGCTGACAATTTGACCATTTATTTACATCATTCTGTAGGAAGTTTTAAAGTGAATATTTAAGATTAAAGTTTTACGAGATTAAAGTAATACTAAAGGTCATGGCTCTTCTTCATTTTGTGCATTGTGCTGTGGTTACTATGGTAACTGTGGTATATTTTGTGGTATTGTTGGTATAAATAATTGTAGATCGAAATTATAGACATTTCTCGTTTAAGACTATTACTAACAATTTAGTTGGCGAACTAACTCTTTCAAAAGACTATCAAACGTCTTCAGTTATAATGCAACTTTTCGTACGCGAACAGGGAAGACAGGCAGAGTCAGTCAGACACAGACATAGACAGACAGAATGTCTGTACATGTCTGTTTATATGTCTGTCTGTCTGTCTGTCTGTCTGTCTGTCTGTCTGTCTGTCTGTCTGTTTGTCTGTCTGTCTGTCTGTCTGTCTGTCTGTCTGTCTGTCTGTCTCTGTCTCTGTCTCTGTCTCTGTCTCTGTCCTCTCTCTCTTCTCCTCTCCTCTCCTCTCCAGGATGTACTACATCAAGAGTGAATAATGATGCCATTCAAACGGTCGGCCACTGTGATAGATATTATTACATAAAAGAAATGAAACTTTTAGCTTCTTCCAGGTTTGGAATTGCGTCTAGGTAGAATATAACAAATGCTATAAATGTGTTATCGATAAACGGTATTGACTGGCAGGGTTTCTAACGTCACTAACGTCCAACCACTTTGTCGTAAACATGACGCGTACATCACGATGACGTAGTTAGACATTAAAAGAATGAAACAAAATCGCGGTGTATTTTTTTTCATTCTATTCGAGTCAATTTATGAAAATAGTTATTGACTGGGTATTTTATGCATGGTTAGATTTATTTACATCATCGATGGTGACTCTCTACCAAAATATCGACAACGCATGAACCACAGGCAAGGGCGTCATCAATATTCCGGTCAAGTACATTTATTGGACATGCGTGAACCTTCATTTACATGAACAGCTCAGTGAGAGTTTGTGACTGTGTGCCTATTTAGACGTCTGTAGTTTGTAATTGAAACAGTGTTTCACAACATATAATCATTCAAGGTTTAGGCAAGGTCAAGATCACTCAGAGCCAAGTTACTTCTCTTAAAGCTGCACTAGCTGCAGCGGAATGCTTTTAAAAAATGTGTTGTTACGTACAATAACGTGCTCGTAATATCGTACACCGTGAACAGTATTGAATCACCTGTGGATGAACGTACTCTTTATAGCTGTGTACACGAAAAATCATTGAAACAAAATTGATTTTTAGGTCCGCACCCAAAACTCAACGCCCTAAACGGCGATCACGATTTCGATACTGCTTTACCGCTGATTAGCACATGCACAATGTTTAATTATTGGTACTTTAACAAATTGAATATTCAGTGAACATATACATGTATTTCGTGGTTATCACGTGATGGAAAAATTATACAACAGTTACAACTAGACTAAGACTATGTAGAGTTTGAACATAGTGACAGATTCAAAATTTAATCTTGCCGCTACACTACCGTACAATATTGACCACTAAAGTGACAGATACAGTGTCTTTTTATAGGTATTTTTAGTCATTACATCTTTGGTTATTTGATGAAAAAATGATAGCGCAGTTTAAATGGTGGGTTATCTCGATGGATATCACGCTATTTGAAAATATTCCTATGTTCAATACGAGCACAAAAATGCATATCACTGTACTTGAAGTTCAAGCCACCTTGCTACGTACTTGTTGCATTTGTACACTAGACATTCAGTTGGGAAATTCAATTTTAGAGGACAGCATTTGATTTCCCAAGATGTCTTTATCGGAAATAACGTTTTAATGGTTTAAGTACTTTTACGCACCACGTTATCGCAATTACGTTATCAGTCTCATAACGACGTTTCCCATGACCACGATAAATGAAAAGACTTCAATGCTGGTACATTTTTATTCGCATTGTACGAGGGAGGGAGGGAGGGAGGGAGGGAGGGAGGGAGGGAGGGAGGGAGGGAGAGAGAGAGAGAGAGAGAGAGAGAGACAGAGAGACAGAGACAGAGACAGACAGAGACAGAGACAGAGACAGAGACAGACAGACAGACGGACAGACAGACAGACAGACAGACAGACAGAGGCAGACAGACAGACAGACAGACAGACAGACAGACAGACAGACAGACAGACAGACAGACATACATACATACATACATACATACATACATACATACATACTTACATACAGACAGACAGACAGACATACATACATACATACATACATACATACATACATACATACATACATACATACATACATACATACATACATACATACATACAGACATACAGACGGAGAGAGGGATGGAGGGAGACAGACAGACAGACAGACAGACAGACAGACAGACAGACAGACAGACAGACAGACAGACAGACAGACAGACAGGGATAGGGTAAAACAGAGACACAGAGATAGTGGGAGAGAGAGACAGAAACACACAAACAGACTGAAATACCTTTCACTTTTTTGTGCTTTTCAATGTACGAAATACCTGAATAAATCTGTCGTTACTTTTACGATTCATAGTTTGTTTTAGATTTAATAGAATAGGACTACTCCTTTTGGGATACTATTTTTAATAGGTTTTGTAAACTTAATTACAGTAATCTAATGAGATATATAATCTATCTTGTTCTAAACTCACGACCACGTCAGACTGACGTCATAGACATATAAGAACTAGTGAAGGAGTTCTCGTTGCTAAGAATGGCAAGTTTTCGATTCAGAATATGATGTTAATTAATCCTTTCTATTCGATAGTGTAAATATAACCTGCCCATAGATTATATGTATATGTAGATGTGTATATATATAAATGAATGAAAAAAAGGTGGCTTGGTTACTTTGTTACATTCGGTTCTCCACTACAAATTTGTTTCGCATGACCAGCAGTATAGCTGGTCACACTCGTCAAGTGGGTGAATTCGAAGTGGCACAGGACAAGTGTAGCAGATTTATTTTATTTGGTTGATGTGTGTAGGCGATAATTACTATTGTTTTATGTATAATGTGTACACTAAACAGTTTAAACAGTTTAATTTGAACATACACAATAAATGGTGAAGTGTTTCTGGCCATATATATATTACGCTCTGCCACTGCGGTATAGAGCACTGTCTTAGCAGATTGATATTCACCGAGTAATATATATATATATATATATTTGACTATATAATGTTATGTATATAAGTATACATGTATTCACCAAACACACGAATACATCAGAGTTAACACGTGGTCGTGGCAGTACTCGATAGCTGATAAAATGGCTTCAAGTTAATATTTTTTTATAATTTTGAGCTGTACTTAAAAATCATGTACGGATTCCTTATTGTTTTCTTGAATTCAAATGAGAACGGGTTTAAGTTTTCTTGAACAAACTAAAAGTTTAAAACATTTATCTACGAGGTGTATATTACGATAAATTAAGTTATCGATACACAGTTTGAATTGCGTGTTCTACATTGAAGCTCCATGGATGCACTACTCACTTACATTTATTAGTTGCCTCTAACTATCTGTTTTGGTTCAAAGTGATAATTACTCTATGTGTTATCAGAGTCTTTGAAGTTAAGATATCCGTTGACAATTATGATATGTGTACATATCAGGAAGGAATTTTCAAACCATTTTCAAAATAGCAAGGAATCATAGTTCCAAAATGTCAATGCATCTATCAACGTCAGTTTGGTCGATAAGGATAATAATTATTGCTTCTGACTTTTAATAACACATTTTCTGTGCCATTTTTACAAAACTAGTTCGGAAAAGCTTAGCAGAACAAATATGTGAACTTATCGAATTTCTATGGTTAAAACTAGTTCGGAAAAGCTTAGCAGAACAAATATGTGAACTTATCGAATTTCTATGGTGAGATACATCTAACGTTACTCGAGTGGCTTTACTGTAACATGTTGCACAGCTTGGACAGTTGCTTATCTTCAGATGTCTCGTGTATCTCTTATCTCAATTTTGAATATCGGGGAGGATGACATTATTTCACGAAGGGCAGTGTGTGAACTCTTACTGTGAACGAAAAGGTTGTTAACCAGTTTTGGAATGAAAGCGGTAACATATCACACAGGAAACATTGATGCTACAAGGACTTGTCGTTTTCAGTCAGTTTGTGTTAGTAAATCAAACGATACACCTTGTTCAGTCGTTACCCTTCGGCCCTAAACTTGGTGGGATGGCGTGTGTAAGATTTACTGATAACTTCAACAGATTACTCATTGCCGAAAGAAAAGTACGAAGCGACGAAAACGTGCGCAATTTTATAGTGTGAGTCACGGTCTTTGAAAATTTCAGTATGTTGCGAGGCGACTTCTAACAATATGTCGATAATGATGTTTTCCTCGAGAGTTCTCCAATGCAATAATGACGCCCCTTGCAGTTTTAAGAAACCAACGAATGCGGCCTCTCGTACAACATATCTCCTTTAATGATAATACTCATTTGAGAAAAGCTTTGCTTGCCAAAGAAAAAAAGAATTTACAAACGTCATTACATTTATACTCTGAGTATATCCTAATTCTATAAATGTGTGAATAATGCAATTGTCGTTGTTAGTATAATAGTTCCTCCAGCTCTTAAAGTACAAATTGAAACATTCATTAAATTGAACATATGAATAGAGACACCTATTTAATAATGACAAGGAGCAAAAAGGAAAATTGTTATTTCAACATCCAGTAAGTTCACACTATCGATAGAGTGAGTGACCTTGTATACGTAACACCCAGACAGTCCATATTCAAGCACCTTTCCAACCACTGATTTCTGTGATGTGAGACTGTGTAGTTTATTTGTCACAGTATCTATACACGCTTCGTTTCGTTGACATTCATATACCATATAATTTTGAACCAAAAGAAATAGATTACGTGCAGTCATAAAGTTTTGAAGATTACATGATTTACATGATCACATGATTTTCATATATTACTTAGAATTCGGTCAAGGGTAAAGTATTTTAGAAGGTCATTATTTGTGATGAGCAGTAACTCGCTGTATGGGCTAAGAGTACACTTACCTCAAGGTACATTTAGCTTGTCATTTACAATAGTAATGACATTGTTCAGAAAACATAATGACAGACGTGTCTTGCTGATATTTATTGTGAAATATAGCGATATTAGTGAGCTTAGATCAGTGTCAACCTTTCTCATGTTCCAAAAATGTAGTCAATGAGAAGGGCATTTCTACTCTGACTTCTAAATTTAATAACGCCGATATCTTTGATGATACATTTCCTTCTCCCTTTAACTACTCAGCTGACATACAAGTTTTGCCTACTTAAGTACTCGCTGTTTACTGCTCCCACTGACGTCAAACAAAGAACTCCCCTCCCACTGAAAAAATGTGTACGGACAGCTTTTTAAACAAACAACTTTTTCGGCTGCACCTGGTGCACACATACATACATACATACATACACACACACACACACACACACATATATATATATATACATACATACATACATACATACATACATACATACATACATACATATACATACATACATGATACATACATACATACATACATACATACACACACACACATACACACATATATACATACATACATACACACACACACACATACATACATACATACATACATACATACATACATACATACACACAAATATATATATATTCATTCATTCATTCATTCATTCATTAAATCATTCATTAAATCATTCATTCATTCATTAAATCATTCAGGCTTTTTACTTTACTAAGTTTGACGTGAAGTGTTTCTTAATGACCACTTCAATTGATTAGAAATAATGGAGGAATGATGCCTGTCTGTATTGTCAACTATTATAATTGTAAATATACACATAGTTGTGTATATATGCTGTGAAAGCAGTAGGAACCTTGTCATGTCGTCATGATACGTCACTTACTTTTAAACAACACCTGTAGAAACGAAGGATACAGTTACAATGACCACTATTATTTTACCTTGAAAACTGCTCTCAATTCGAGGATGTTGTCACAGTTATGTTATTTCCTGCAGCTGTTTCTTTAAATTCCGAGGTTCAGATTGTTATTTCGGTAACTTAGTAAACAATAACATTAGATCAGACATGTCTCAGGCTTTGTTGACCTGAACAGGTGAAGCGTTTACTTGTAAATACATGTATAATCCTCGGTATCATTTTAACTATGTTTTACCGACCCAATGAACATATTAAAACTATTATTGTAAGTGTTGTCATTTTGATAACATACCTAGAGTTTTCTATCAAGTCCAAGACTAGTATTTGATGGCAATCAATACATTGCACCAGGACAAAAACTTACAAACATTTCTAGTCACTATTTGATTTTCATAGACCGTAATTTGGCGCCATCGACAATTCAATAGCGTGTCCTTCCTCATGGCGTAATTGTAAAGTTATTATTGATTCGAGATTTCAATACATTAGATATTATATTATAAATCATTTTTTAATTAGGATCCGTAACTATAAAAAATAACATTTTCATTTCCAGGTCTACCTGTTCACTTGGCATTCTTGTCGTCACAAAAACCCAATAAAGCTGTAAAACATTAAACTTCACTTTAAACATAACAATTGTCCAAGAGCCTGACGCCTATAAATATATACGTTCCGTCTGGTGACATTTAATAAAATCTAACATGATGTAAACACACGGAAATAGCCAAGCGTTTGGACAAGGATGTATCGGATGTATAGGTCTCCTGAGCCTGGAGACACGGGAAACACTGTGGCGTTGTTTTACCTCTGTCTCAACATAAACTAAACTTGAGCCCGATATTTTATAACATGTAAATGTACAATGTGATTAGAAACTTTCTACATAAAGTTTCCCTTTGTGTCGTTACAATAAACGGATCTCATCAATTTTCAGAATTTATTTGAAGGAACGTTTTGTCCGCCTGCCTCTAATATTAAATTTTCCCTTATGCATTCCAATCAGCTCATTGAACTGAACAGCTTACAGAATACATTTTATTACGATGTTCAAGATCTTGAACATTCAGTCCGGAATATTGTAAGCCTTAAGTTAATGCAACCTACGAACCCTCAGTGATCACGACCATTCCTAAAATGCCTTTGCTGCAAATACGCGTGGCATTACTTATGTCAACTTAGATATGATTTTGGGGGATAAAATAGCACTTCGAGTCGTTAACATACTCAAGTTTGAAATCTTGTAAAGAAGCCCTACTGGACTTGACATGTGTTCGGCCATTTTGTGGATTCTCTGTAGGGATTTATGGGAAAGTCTCTTAAGATGATGTCTCATGTACCCTAATACCCTAATCATCTTGTCTTCACAATTATAAACAGTGTCAAGACACAAAGGGTAGTAGTTTTATAGTTTAAACTTTTACTTGACAGATGGAACCTTCATTAATAAAAAAAAATATAATGTTGGTGTCTTTTATAGCGCTTTCCCACTCCGTGCTCAAAGCGCTTTACAATTATTACCCCTGGCTCGGATCAGAACGGCACAACTGCCCTTTAGTCTTCCTCGTGTATGGAAAGATACATTAAGCAATGTATCTTTCCATATATGTTCTGATAACTCAATAATCGAAGCTAGAATAACTAGAGTAAAACCAATCCATTCTCTGAAGTATCTGAAAACTGTAAAAAAAACATACTTACAAAGAACTAGATGTTGCAGATCATCTCAGCTCTGCGATAGTGTAAAATCTTTACGATCAGCATAACCAACATTGTCAGATAACAGTGAAGAGGAGTTCTTGGAAATGTCTGTCTGTCTGTCTGTCTGTCTGTCTGTCTGTCTGTCTGTCTGTCTGTCTGTCTGTCTGTCTCTGTCGGTCGGTCGGTCGGTCGGTCTGTCTGTCTGTCTGTCTGTATGTCTGTCTGTCTCTGCCTGTCTGTCTGTCTGTCTACCTGTCTGTCTGTCTGTCTGTCTGTCTGTCTGTCTGTCTGTCTGTCTGTCTGTCTGTGTGACAGACACACACACACACACACACACACACACACAAAATACCTGAAGATTAAAAAGTAACTGAGTTTATCTTTAAGTGCTTCCTTTAAAAGGCTAATCCTGCATGATAAAGTAGAATATACTGCAATCGATCACCTTATTTTATCATGACAAATGTATCTCTCTTCATTTATCATTTTTCCATCACTTATATCAATACGTTGTTGAAGACTACGATAGTATCCTAGCAAGGTAAGAAAAAACGTGCACGATCCAAACAAAGGAAATGAAAGCCACTAAAGAACCAAGGTTAACCTCGGGTGATTCCGATGATTAACTGCTACACCGACATGCCTCGTCAGAACTGACGAAATTCCTTATATTTGTCCTTTTTGTATTATTTAGTAAATGGATAGATGTGACGTCATCATGGGTGAATAGTTAGAGTGGTCGGCTTGGAATCTGTAGGTTGTGGAGTCATGATGGTTGAATAGTTAGAGTGGTCGGCATGGAATCTGCAGGATGTGAAGTCATGATGGGTGAATAGTTAGAGTGGTCGGCTTGGAATCTGCAGGTTGCAGGATGTGGAGTCATGATGGGTGAATAGTTAGAGTGGTCGGCTTGGAATCGGCAGGTTGCAGGTTGTGGGTTCATGATGGGTGAATGGTTAGAGTGGTCGGCTTGGAATTTGCAAGTTGCAGGTTCAAGCCCAGTCGCTGCTGGGTGTTTCTGAATGGCTAAAGTCCTTGGGTAAGATTTTAACCATGATTGTGCCTCAGTCAATCCATGGCAGTCGTCGATTTTTGTTGTTCCGGGTGATCACTGCCTTCTTGGGAAGGCGGCAATCACCCCTGGAACAACAAAAAGATAAAAAAAGACAATAAACGAAGGAAATAGAGGTAAATAAATAAATCAAGCCGTATACACAACATCAGATTTTAAACAGTCTAAGAATACAATATAAGAATAGGCTAAAAATCGAAATTAGACAATATTTCATATTAAATTATTTATGTAAACTTGAACTTCCGCAGTAATATTAGGATTGCTATGCCTTCAGTTTCACGACAAAGCAACATTTACGTGACTGTTTTAGTCCTTTGGTAGCGTACTATACAATGAGTTGTATTATATTCCTCTTACTTCTCTTCTATTTTCCTACAAGACCAGCCACCAACAATTTAGATAATGAACTATCCTGAAGCCACAAGACGACCTGTTCAGATGGATAGGTTTACTCTGGCTAGAACATACAATATATTCATAAGTTTCTCCATAATGACAAGTAGTTGTTCTTTAAGAATATAGCATTTCTATAGCATCATAGCATTTTCTGATAATCTTTAGTGGAGTGGGGAGTAAAGTCCTTTAGGTCATATCATGCAATTATCACGTGACAACCTTTATAGCACAGGAGGCGAACTCGGAAAAACTAGTTATCGACGCAAAAATTGACAACTTGTTTTTTCGATGTAGTAAGAATTTTATGAAAATGCATCAATTTTCTAACCTGCGGAGGATGTTTACTGGGAACATATGGAACGCCATACTTTATGATGGAGATCGTTAGTAACTTGAAGCTGTAAACACCACGCAAAGTGGTGATTCCTTACAGCCAATTCTAAATTGTCAATGATATATTTCGATTCGTACGTTATTGCAGTGCATGAATATTGTTAAACCAAACAAAACATGTTTGGCAGTCTCTTGATACTTAAGGTGTGAAATATGTCACATGTATACATGTAATTGACTTAATGGAGGAGAACTCTATTATAGAGATGTAATATGATCTATATTGACACTAAGAAACATTTATTGAAAGCTTCGATCACCAGTTTTTTTAAAAGGAACATGTTTGAAGAGATGATTCTAGATGAAGCAACTATAGTTCGACAGATGTATCATTAGTACAAGCTAAAATAACAAAATACTCGGAATCATAGAATTTTCCTTATCAGCAATTTACAGTGATAAGCTTGTAATAAATCGATACAACGTGGACCTCAAAACATTGCCTGAGTGGAAATTTTCCACATTTTCACGTTTCCTTTTGTGTAAATAAGCTTATATGGTATTTAGATATCGATATTAGATACTTAGATAACGAAAAAATACTTAAAATGACGAAGATTAGCAATTGACTGAAACAATCTTGTACATACGGATAAAATAAAGTAAAAATATATAATCAATTTGCCGATTACATTTGCTCTTCATAATGTAGGGAAAGCAATAGTTTTCCATGTGGAGTTACTTTCGTTACTGATGACATTAAACCTTCTGATCAAATATATGATTATGGAGAAACCCAAATTAATGCCAATGGTTAGAATACAATAATTTCTGATGTAGAGTTGAATTGGAATAAAACCGATGAGAGGTCTGTATGCTTCCAAATAATTCACGACTTCTTAGTAAACTTAAATACAAACTAGCACGTTTTTTGGAAAAATTTTAAGCAAAATTGATGTGTACTGTAAATGTCTTTGACGGACAAAGTTGTAAATCGATTCGCCAGATCTCAGGTACCGTAACTAAATATAGTAAGCTTTAATCAAGAGATCAATTTCCGATTACTGTCAAATTAACGACACAATCTTTATTAGGTTGGTGCAGGTGCAGTCAATCTTATTACATTATAATACCTCATACAAATTGACCTATGGTGTAGTCTTGTCACGTACTATATACGTCACGCTTTCTAAGAATACACACAATCTTACAACGTCTTACATAGTAACGTACTCCGTATCGTTAAGGTAGATTTAGATACATGAATTGTAATTTCTGCAGAGTGTATCGAATCGCCTTTATCGAAGGGAATAGATAGAGAAGTTGTAAGAGTTGACATTACAAAGAAGTAAAGTATCAAATTGCAGATTCTGTCATGAAGCAGCCTCTATAAAGAGTAAACATGTTGTAACCCTTAGAATTGCTTAAAGTAACTTGATCCATCGCTCCATTCAAAGCAGAACAATATTCGTCTTAACTGTCATGTTTACGTTGGTCACCATGCATTGAATACACAGTAATGGTCTGACGATAATTGCATTGATTAATTTATTTTCAAATACTCCGTGTGGCGTTTTGTACATCATAATTTAACATGACACTTTCATATTAACCGTCTGTTGCGGACAATAAGCGTCGACATTTGTTGCAGGAAACAGTATTATATCCGTTCAGAACTTTGTTATTGTTGTCAACATCATTGTTGTTGCTGTTGTTGTTCTTGTTGTTGTTATTTTTGCTATTGTAGTTTCGCAATTGCATGTTAGTAACTTTACTGCACCTCCTGGCTATGTACGTGAATACAGGAGAAAACTTATGAATGTCATTGCAATTGAAATACGTGATGTGTCATAAACATCCACTGTTTGGTCAGATTCACATGCCCCAGGAACAAATAATATCTAATAAGCGGCACCATTGGAAGAGGCCGCTGTTATAAATGCAGGCTTACAAAAAACTTGCTTACAAATTGGCATTTGTATTGAAGGTAAGAAATCGCAACGTCTAGTTCGTTTCCGCTGAGACATTCCCATATCACTGACAAGTGTCCACACTAAGAAATTAATGAAAACCATATCAACGCTTGAATGCTATAAGAAAGAGCCAGCACAAACAGGGTTTTTTTGAACGGAAGAAAATGTCGAACTTGTCGAAAGTTAAGGTGACGATGTGAAGATCGACTTTACACTACATCAATACACACAGTCTATGACTTATTGATCTACACACATCTCAGATTTACAAGGCAGACTTTTTATTGAACCATGACGTCTGTTTGAATTTAAACAATTTTAACAAACTACTTGTAAATTAAAGTGTAACGACGTTTTAAGTATATTTCGATTTATAAATCGAAAAATGACATATCAACATATTTCGATCGGCTCATGAAGTCCTAAGTATTTTCTGAATTCATCGATGATCCTTGGCCTAAATTGTGGCAAACATCAAGACCAGGACGAGTTTGTGTCCTAAAATATTATGTTACATTTTAATCGTTGATACGACCACAATATAAGAAGGTACTTTAAAATCAGTAGAACTGTGCGAGGCAATTTATAACTAATCCGATTAATAATGAGAAATGTTACCAATGCTATTATTAGATAATAAGTATAAAATTTTTGGTTAATAATATCGCAATTTGACAAAAACACTGCTCCTATAGACATTTTCTGGCATGTTGTCAAGTTTCTTATTTCGTTTGCCTAATTCTAGTATGCAATTTGTTGTAGGTTCAAAATATTGATGTCGTTACATTATATAGACAACATGTCTTATCACCGTCCAGTATTTTGAATTTCGATGCACATTCCGTGAGAATTTACACAAAGTATATTTTTAAAAAGGAGGAGAAGGTGTATCGAATTAAAGAAAAAAATATTTCAAGTGTCCGTGGAAGTACCGCGGGCTCTTTCTTCAAACACCATAATGTATGGTTTTTACAGTCAATGTTCCATTAGGCTCAAGTAGTGCGTACGATGTGTGACAGCTGTGTGATGAACACAACACATTTAAGTACATTGTAATCAGAAACGAGGTTGAATAATTCCATTTACTCGCGTTTATCAAGTAAATATCTAAATTAGGTGTTTTCATCCGTCTTCAATTGATTAACAGTAAAAGATTTCATCAAAATGAAAGTGTATGGGCAGACACAACTGTTCTTGTAAAAACATCGATAAAATTGTAAATCACAAAGTTCATTACCCTGCAGTCCAGGTACATGCGTAAATAGATCTACAGAGATTATATCATCACATCTCCACATTGTTATATGGTGTGTTTCCCTATAGTGAGGAAACTAGCTGTTTTGATTACACCAAAAGTCTACTTAGATTTTGATCGGAAATGTCGAGGAAAAGTGATCGGCGTAGACTGGTTACCTCTTTGGTAATAAACTGCGAATCTCAAGACATAAGATATATCACAGATGGCCAAAATTGTATCTGATGTGAAGTGTATTTCAAGTGTATTTAAAATTTAGCCTGAAATTTGAATTACTAGAATGACCATAACTCTTTGGACATTAACTTTGTGAATCACATGACCAGAGTGTATCACAGATTATCGAAATTGCATTGTGATATGAAGAATATTTCATCATCTTTTAAAAAGTTGAAATATGAATTACTAGAACATCTCATATCTTATAAAGATGCCATCCACGATTCCTTATCGATACTTAACTGACATGATGACGTAGCATATATTATGCTATAATCAGATCTAATTAACTTAAAAAACTGAAAAAAAATTCATAAAATGTCATGTTACATAATAAATTGTTTTGACACATAAATTACCTGGAAGTATGGTGGCTATGAAGTGACATTCCATAGTAATGAACGCATCGTCACTATGTTGTTATGTGCTTATTATGTGTGTTTTGCAACAAGTCTGGCGTTTTGATTTGCGCTATATAAAGAGATAACATAATATTCTTCCAAGTTTGTTTTGCTCACTATTGTGAGTTATCAACGCTCATTCATGATAGGTTTGACAGGCAGGTAAAAGTGTTTAACTTTTAAACTCCTTACCAAGTCATTCTAAGTTATAAAGGTTAAGGGAAGTGTAGTGGCCTCTAGTGACTTTTCAGATTGCAACAGATTGATTGAGAGCATGCATCGCTACGGATACAGGACTACTTGACACGAAATTGTAGTTGTCTTCTATGAAAGGTCATTATGAAATATGTTGTAACCTCACACATGTACCACCCCAAAAGGATCTCAACTCTGTCAATTTTCTTTTTTTTTCAAGATTATGATCACAATGGGTTTGATAAGGAAATTGGAAGGCTTTATTTAATTGCATTAACATTGCGATCGGGTAGTTTTTCAAGTGCCATCCTGTCCACACACTAATGTATCTTGTTGGAATGGCAAACCCTACTTCAGCTCCTGTAACACTAGACGGAATCAGTATCTATACAATGCATACCTAGGGATGCTAAGGTCAAGAGCTACTTCGAACATTGACTTATAAAAGGAAATTTATCAAACGGGTTAGTCGTGATCTAGTGATCTTTGTATTTCAGATGGTTATTGGGCATGTACAGCACACAGTGCATTGTTATCGAATAAGACTAGATTCTAGTGCCTTATAGAGCTCAAAACTGTCTCTCTGTTACTAATGGTTTCAAATATTTAAAAAATAATAAACTTAAACTGTTTAGATAAAATAAATAACTCGCTTTACCTCGATATTACAATATCACAATAACACGCAGTTCTCTAATTTAAAACTTGATACTTCACAAGAAAACATCAAAGATAGGCAAATACTTCTTTATATATGTTTGCAAGCTATCACATATTTATACAGACATAGTCAATTGTATTAAGGCATGGACTGAGATATCCGAAGATATTCGGAGAAAATGATGTATTCAAGCATCTACCCAGTTGTTGAAAATCTGACAAAACAATTGAGATTTATATAATGACAAGATTAATGACCAGCTAATGACATATGAAAGTATTCAGATAAGTGCAACAATATTATCGCAAACTAGAGCTGTCATTTCTTTCGTGACACTTGGCGGTGCGTCATGGAAGGTGCCGAAAACGAGGTTGTGGTTTACGACATTGTGCTACAAATGAGTGATATCTTGGGTGTATACGTCTTGGATGTATACGTCATATGCGCTGACGCAGTACACAGGTACTTTACTACTACATGTTGGATTACCCTGTAAAGTGTAATCTGAGAACAATATAGTCTGTGCTATAATACAATTTGAAATCTGACTTGAGAATACATTTTTGTGATTTTATAAAGTGTCCTTATAATTTGATGACGCAAATTATCTTACACTGTCTAAAATCTCTAAAATCGCTGAATCACTGAAAAAGAATGTCTGGACGGGTCGAGTAATAAACAAGGGATGCTTTATAAGTTTTTGAAAACACTTTATTTCTATATTATAAACCCAACGTCGCCAACCTACAGACAATCCCAATAAACATTTATAGTAATTCTGTGTTTGTGACTTCCTGGCCTTCAAGAATTCTTACAGAATTGATATTTATCAGTGCGTGTAAGAACAGATGGAGACATTGCATTACCGTCATGCATTGACTTTGTCAGTTTATGTAAGAACAGGTGGTGAGGTTTATTAAGCTTTGCCGTCATGCATTTACGTGTAACATTGACGAACGAGGGAAATCATGAAATCTTAATATGTTTTCCAAACACATTGTTGTGCGATGAAATGACAGAATATGATATTTGTTAAACTTGTCACCTTTAGGAGGTTATCTACACTGTATAACATTCTTGTATATGCCTCTATTACCATAGTAATCATTCAGCGACGAAATAACACATTCGTTGACACGAAATTAACTACAATGACAGGTACATTAATTTCAAAGGTGGTGTTTTTTGATAGAATATCATCACTGAGTTTTATATGTGGTTTTCTACGAATGCTCGCAGTAAACATACAAAGTACCTTATGGCAAAGGAAATAACAAAATAATATGACCCAATAAACGTGAATGACGTCATCATGACATATTTAGTCTTTGTCACATATGACGAGGTAGGTGTTTGTTATAATTCTACACCGAGATATATCAATACCACTGCTTTCAAATTTCAAATCATATTAAAGTTAGACATATTCATACGAGGATTATTATTACGTAAAACTAACATTGATTTAGTGGGATTATATATTTATCACACAATCAAGTATTTTCACGTATTTTTTATACAATTTTGAATCGAATTTTACGAATACTGCATCGTTTCATCGCACTTTATTCTTCATCGCGCATCAAAAATGGCATCCGACGGCTATGCAAATTACATAATCGCGTGACCTGTTGCGAGGTCAAGCTTATTACGTACAGGTGTTTGTACACAGTGTGCTGCATGCTGTTGTTTCTCAACCAAACTTGCCAGTTATAACCTTGCAATGTACATGTAATATCAAATTTAGCTTTAAAACGTAAGTAAACTTTGTCTGAATGCGACTTTTGTTCCGTCATTTTAATTATATTCGCTCGGGATGTGTAAGTTCGGAGCTCTGACATTCGACGGGAAATCGGAAGTAAGCTTTTTTAATACCGGCTGCTACATACAAACTGTCATCGATAATCTACAAGATTTTTAGGAAGAATAAAATTTGATAAATAAAAATAAAATCACCTCTACGTATCAGACTTATGCCAACTGGTGTTGAGGATGAGTAGCCTTCCATGCCTTCCATGTTTAAGGGAATATTGATAAATTATCCATGATTTCACAGTTGTACCACCGTCAAGGTTGTGTGACCTTTTATTTGCGTTGTTTTAGTATGCACGCGCTGTTCAGGTGCACACGTAAACACCTTGTGAATGTGATACAATGTTACACAGTGTAACAATATCATCATGCCTGAATGACCTATATCACGTGCTCTCCACATGTATGCCGTACATTTCATAATTTCAGGTACGTCTTTGCATTCGGATTAATATATTATTACCCTTTCAAATCAAATCAAAACCATACGATTTTAGAAGAGATTCAAGCGACTTAAAATCTTAAAATTGTATCGCAAGTGTAACGCGAAGATAAAAACAAAATTAAATCAAGCGATTGTAGGAGTGCTAATTTGACATCCGAATACTGTCAGATTTCACATAGAAAAACAATGGTCGTGTTTCTTTATAACAACTGAACTTTGCTCACGTTCAAATTTTTCAAATGTGCACCAATCGGTCTGAAAATTCATAAATAGAGACCAAAGGGGTTTTGTAAAAAATCTCTTGGTTTTAGATTTGTAATTTTTTCAATTCTTTTCTGGAAAATGATGTGCTATCGCTGACTATGTTGTTAAAACTCATTAAGAAAACCATTGTAATTTGTAAACCGGCACATTTTACCATGTACATCTACATAAATACAGACCTCTAACTTCGTTATTCTGTAAGTAAATTACACGTAATACATACAGACTGGCCTAGCATTTGCTTTCACAAAAATCAGTCTTTAATTTCATGAAAGCTGTGGCAAATAAAATCGAGAGTTTCGAGTTATTCCGTATATACTTTAGTTTAATACCCGTCAGCAAATAATGCTATCAACAGGTCAGCGATATGTGTTCCATGGACACTCACCACAGTCAGTACAGTACTACTGCGCTCATATCAGAAAAACTTGAAATCGATATTCTTTTCACTAAACTTTGCAACATTATTTTATGACAACTAAACTTCGCTCTATGGGGGCCCGTTCTGGTCACAATTATGTAGTGTGCTAGAATTAATTTAATGTAGTCTAGAATTAATTTTTATAATGACTGCAATTAATATTATGCACTCCTTGAATTAATTAAATGTGTTTTAAATTAATTTCATGTCGAATAGAATCAATTTTTATATTAACTGCAATTAATATTATGTATTCCTTGAATTAATTAAATGTGTTTTGATTAATTTTATGCATTGTAATTAATTTCATGTATTCCTTGAATTAATTAAATGTTTCCGATTAATTTTATATGCTAGTCTTAATTTTAGGTAGAGTCTAGAATTAATTTTATGTATTCCTGGAATTAATTTCATGTTGTCTAGTATTAATTTTGTGTATGTACTGAATTAATTTTGTGTATGTGCTGAATTAATTTTATGTATGTGCCGAATTAATTTTGTGTATGTGTCGAATTAATTTTGTGTATGTGCTGAATTAATTTTGTGATGTGTCGAATTAATTTTGGCCCTACAATCCTTTGCGCGAATTAATTTTGGCCCTACAATCCTTTGCGCGAGATTTCTTATTCAAAATGGCGGCCCACAGTGGTGCTCGGCGGCTTGTCATTCGAGAAAGGAATCAAGGCGGATTCTACCAATTTTTGCTCAATCTAAAATCAGTTCTTTGAGTTTTTCTGTCTCGCCTGAATTTAGGATCGACAGACGATCTATATGAAGTTAAGTTTCGAATGTTTGATGCCACAGGGACTTTGTCTTTGCTTTTGGATGACTTAGCGAGAGGAGGGCCCAATCCACAGGCATTTGTTTCCCGAGTTATGGCTCAGAATATTTCTATCAGAATACAATAAAATGACGATAATATCGTTAATATTGACGTATTAAACCAACACTATATGAAAGGGGTAAAATTACACTTGTTTCTGTGATCGCGCAGTTTCACTCACTTCCTTCGCATTGAGTGAAACTGCGCGATCACAGAAACAAGTGTAATTTTACCCCTTTCACATAGTGTTGGTTTAATACGTCAATATTAACGATATTATCGTCATTTTATTGAATTCTGATAGAAATATTCTGAGCCATAACTCAGGAAGCAAATGCCTGTGGCCCAATCCAACGTAGCTGCAATGTTTTGTGGGTTTTTTCGTCTGTTTTGGTGACTTTTTAAGTGTAAGTGTTTAACCCGCACCTAACGCTACAATTCCTAGTGGAGGAATTCCAATCAGCTGATGCGATGCGGATCTGCATCGCACGTATCAATCCCTATTTTCGCCAAAATATCGACGTACCTACGGAAAATCTGACATTTCCTAACTGCAACACTTCTTAGGAATCCCCCGCAGCACAATCGACGCCCCGATCTGCCCTTTCCCTCGTCAAAAACGGCCGCCGAACATGCGAAACTAGTATGTAATTCGCCCAAAACTGACCAAGTACGGGCAGAGTTACGAGCTCGTAAGTCTCAAGTACGAGTGACGTCATACTCTTGTAGTTGGCCTAATTTTCGATGAGTACGCAGAGGACTCACGCTTGTCGTATTCCGCGAGTACGTGGCGAATATCCGAATTGATCGGTCATCCGAACTGACTACGTGTCCCCCGAAAAAATATATTGTTCTGATATCAAAGTAATGTTTCGGTAAAAATTTTAAGTTTGATGAATGACGATCGACTTGTGAATGAGCGCGGTTTGTCTTGGAGCTACAGTGTGTATTGTTTGTAAACAATCACTGTCCACCACTTGAATGACGTGATGTTAATGACGTACGGTAAAACAAAAGACGACTACATCGAGTGCATTGGAACGATCACACCTTCAATAACATCTCAATAAAGTTGTTCTCCTATTGACCGCCCCGTTGTCTTTTGTATGATTCATAAAAGTTTTGAAATGATTGTGAAATGATGGTGAGAACGGCATGTCACACTCTGACTATAGTGGCGACTTTCAAACAACTTGTCGGCATGAGATGTAACGCAATCATTGATGATTGACAGTGTGATACCGGAAAGATGATTGTCGGTCAGAAGTGAAAGGAGTTTCGTTTCTTTTTCCAATAAGGGACCGGACAGAATTTACGGCAGGGGGGGGGGGGGGCTGGGGAGAAATTGGGGGGGGGGGGCATGAAAAAAATTCTGTATGAGTGCGACCTTTTGACCCCGCCCGTCCCATCTCGATGCAGATCGCATATCCGAACTGACCGCATATCCACTAAATGCATGTCCCCGTTAGCGTTCGGATAATCGACGTCACTCGTATTTCAGACTTACGAGCTCGTTACGTCACCCGTATATATACGTTCAGACGTCACTCGTACTTGAGACTTGCGAGCTCGTAACTCTGCCCGTACTTGGTCAGTTTTGGGCCAATTACTTACATGAAACTAGACAATTTTGAGTTTTCAAAATTGTCAGTTTCGCATGTTCGGCGTACAGGCATTTGTTTCCCGAGTTATGGCTCAGAATATTTCTATCAGAATACAATAAAATGATGATAATATCGTTAATATTGACGTATTAAACCAACACTATATGAAAGGGGTAAAATTACACTTGTTTCTGTGATCGCGCAGTTTCACTAAATGCGAAGGAAGACACGATCTATATGAAGTTAAGTTTCGAATGTTTGATGCCACAGGGACTTTGTCTTTGCTTTTGGATGACTTAGCGAGAGGGTGTCTTCCTTCGCATTTAGAGAAACTGCGCGATCACAGAAACAAGTGTAATTTTACCCCTTTCATATAGTGTTGGTTTAATACGTCAATATTAACGATATTATCATCATTTTATTGTATTCTGATAGAAATATTCTGAGCCATAACTCGGGAAACAAATGCCTGTGGTTCGGCGGCCGTTTTTGACGGGGGATTGTAAGAATATCGCCAATCCCTATAATAACGTCACTGTTCTGTATTAGGACCGTCATAGACAAGAATAAAACCATTTAGGAAAGGAATAACAGTTTACAAGCGACTATGGTCCAAGTTGTATCACAGGGGACCCAGGAACCGTGTGACAAACAAAACAAAACAAACAAATAAATAAATGACAAATGAACAAATGAACGAACGACAAGTATAGGGACAAACAAAATAATTAAATAAACCAGCAAATAAACATATACTCATCGGGGTATACTAGATATGTTGTTTTTTTCTATACAGATAGTGATGGGTACACTATAGAAAATAAACATATCTAGTATACCCCCATGAGTATCTGTTCATTTGCTGGTTTATTTAATTATTTTATTTGTCCCTATACTTGTCGTTCGTTTGCTTGTTCATTTGTCATTTATTAGATAGTTTATTTATTTGTTTGTTTTGTTTGTCACACGGTTCCTGGGTCCCCTGTGCTTGTATCGATGTTACGGCTGTAGCAAATTAATAAGTATCCGGTATCCAAGCTACAGCAACCAGAATTTTCCCTAATTCTATCTCAGCTGATAGCATGTTGCTCAAATATTAAGTCAAAGATTGATGTAAACTTAGCAGTGCTACTTGTATAATATGGGAAGAATGGCAGAATCCTCCTTGATTCCTTTCTCGAATGACAACCCGCGTACCCGCTGAGCACCACCGACTGCGAGCTGCGGGCCGCCATTTTGAATAAGAAATCTCGCGCAAAGGATTGTAGGGCCAAAATTAATTCGACACATCACAAAATTAATTCAGCACATACACAAAATTAATTCGACACATACACAAAATTAATTCGGCACATACATAAAATTAATTCAGCACATACACAAAATTAATTCAGTACATACACAAAATTAATACTAGACAACATGAAATTAATTCCAGGAATACATAAAATTAATTCTAGACTCTACCTAAAATTAAGACTAGCATATAAAATTAATCGGAAACATTTAATTAATTCAAGGAATACATGAAATTAATTACAATGCATAAAATTAATCAAAACACATTTAATTAATTCAAGGAATACATAATATTAATTGCAGTTAATATAAAAATTGATTCTATTCGACATGAAATTAATTTAAAACACATTTAATTAATTCAAGGAGTGCATAATATTAATTGCAGTCATTATAAAAATTAATTCTAGACTACATTAAATTAATTCTAGCACACTACATAATTGTGACCAGAACGGGCCCCCATATCGCTCAGCTGATGTTCAACTTTTTCAAATGCACACCAATCTGTCTGAAAAATCGTAAGTAGAGACCAAAGGGGTTTTGTGAAAATCTGAATCATCGCTACCGCTACCGTAGCTGTCAATCAAATATTAGTGCCTAAATGCTTCGGGGAATAATGGACAATTGAGATCTTCGCTGGGCAGCAGTGCTAGTGCCAATTTAGTCATAAATAAAATGATATTGTCATACTTTTATTCATATACATGGCAAGTACCAAGCTCCCAATTGTTACGACTTGAAGCTTGAATGGGAAATGTTGAACAATTAGTTGTGGGTGTAAAACGTCAACCTTTTACACCTCCTACACAACAACCATAAGTGATATTCCTCTAAAGTCCTCCCAACATTTTTCATTAAAATATAATATCTAAACCCCTTCACTTGTAATAATAATAATAATAATAATAATAATAATAATAATAATGATAAGAAGAAGATTATAATGAAGGCGTCTTTCTGGAGAGAGCAGTGTTCAATGCAATATTAGCAGAGTGTAATCTAGTCATCTGATTACTGCAGATGCGAGAAACTATGAGTTATGGCTTAAGGCCTCCTAATTTCTGGTATTAACTATCTATAATATATATATATATATATATATATATATATATATATATATATATATATATATATATATATATATATATATATATATATATATATATATATATATATATATATATATATATATAAATATATATATATATATATATATCAAATCAGAAAAGACAAAATATTGATGATAGATTGTAATGCCGTTACTAGTGCAATCTTAAATCACAATCATCTGAGTAACATTCATGTTTATAATGTTATAGTCTCGGCCAATGTTTGGATTGAAAAAAAAAATTATCTTCATTTATTCAGTCACATTCTGTATATATCATTACCTTCAGTAGACATCATTATTTGTGAAGGGGCGGGGGCCTCAAGCTATGTTGATTGCATCCACAACACCAGTCTTCGAGTTGTTCTTTATGTTAGTTATCAAGCTAAGTATTAGCACGACCATGTTCCTTAATTTAGAAAAGAGTCTATAGGAAATTGTGGTTCAAACATCTATTAGGAGAGCTAAACAACATACCCTTGAATTATCCTCTGCAGGCTGTGAGTTTTATATTATGCAGCAGCAAACGTCATCGTATCGTCATTATCAATAGCATCAACCAAGGGGGTTGTGAATCGAACTCTGTGTACAGTATCACACGTCGTCACGTGCATCACTTGCCACTATATAAAACCCACATAGTCAAACCCCTTCGAATTCATTCATCACCACTACACATCGTCATCAAGACCCACATCGAGCTCCCGATTTCTTTCTGTGGTTGTACCAGTCTCGGTTGTAGTTTTCTTAATAAGATGATGTGGCTGCACGTAACCTTTGTGACATTAGCCGTGATAATACTTTGTGCCGATGCCAACAGTTTGAAAAAGCATTCGCATGGGCCTTTAGTTGATGTTTGGGTAAGTTTTCAATTTTGTTCGTACTTTTTCGGATTTTTATATTTGTAAAACCTACAGGTAAGAGTGGATATTGCGATTTCAGTGTTGACATGGTGTAACTTCTGAATGAATACACCGCAATAAGGGTTGTTGAACAATCCTCCAGTTATAAGATCAAACCTTAGTTCCAGTAATTGCAGTGCTATGTGTTTGAAATTACCAATAGCAATGTTAAATCTAAATTGACAACACCAAATGGTTATAAACTGTTATCTGTATCACAGCAAAGTTTCATTTTGCTGTGATTTGTAGCCAAGTGTATCCTTCGGTTATTATTCAAATTTAATTGATGAAATTGATTAAAAAACAATAGTGGTTTATGTAGAGCTACACTTCATGACAATTTACCAAATATACATTACAAGCAGACTTTAATATTGTAGTAGTAGGAGCACAATTCCAATACGTTTGAAACATTTGACACAAAATCGACAACATACATGTGAAATGAACACCTTTCGTCACCATTTTGTTTATGGACATGATATCCATGTTTGAATGAAATGTGCCTGCCAAGTGTAATTTCAAGATACATTTTAACGGAACGAAGTGTTTTCATCTGAAGAACTCGTCGAGTAGTTTATGAATGAAATAGACATCGCATGTGGACACATTACGTTCACAGGAGTCAGCTATTTTGTAATTCACTTAATTTACATATTTAATTGACGATTAAAATTTAATCACATTCTGAGATTGTTTGGAGTTTGATGTATGACAACAATTGTGTCATTTTCTAGGAGGGGTGTTGTAGAATTGTTTACGTTTTAAAAACACAATCTCATCTTTCGACTCCTTTTGGGAGACTATTGTTTTGCTTTCTTTGACGATTTCAATGACGATTTTTACGTATATTACTATAGCGATGGTTTGTACACAATCATGTATTGCTTGCCTGTATGTGAAATGTTAAGTTTACATAAAAAAACGTTTTTATTTTAGTGATGTTCAGTGTTTCCAATTTTCATCATATGCTGCTTTGTTTTAGATATATGTTATCGTGTTCTTAAGGTTAAGTACATTGAAATTTGTTAACGTTTCGTGATATAACAACTCTTCTGTATTATCTTTTAATAAATTTTAATACAACTTTTATTTGTGAAATATTGCATCATCAAATACCTAATAGGCACTTCATGTCTAATAAATTCATATCTTGCATTCTCCTACCAAGGGAATATATCGACTCCAGCTCATTTCATTCCTGCTTCGTCAAATTTGCGTTCTAATCAAATGATGAAACGGTCATATTCTCCAAGACTACCATCAGTAATTGGAACGTACGTATAGCTAGGGCATAGTACAAGAATTTTATAATAAAAATTTAAATATTGACTGTTTTTTCACTATTTGGTTATTTCAACCGTCCTTCCATTCCCGTCTGTTGGATTGCTTTATATTTACAACAACTCTTCGGCTGGAAGTTTTTAAATGCATTCCTTTGAACAAGTCACAATTAAGGCTATTTTTTTTAATCTTGTGTATTTCGTTGAATGTATTCTTCGTCTCCAAATCTAGCGCTCTGGATGCTGAGTTTATAATGGATATGTATACATCATTACACTACGATCAGTTCTATTACATATAACTTACTCTTGTTTTCATAGGCAAATTTGTTTCGGATGACAACCGGAGAAGATGTAGCTTGGGCTTATATGGGAATACCAAGTAAGTGTGATATTATAACTTATATAATATATATACGTCCTTTACAAGGATTAGCCCTGACATCAAAACGCGATATCTAGAGTAAATGTTAGAATGTGACTTGTACGGATACTAATTATGTAACGGAATAGAGACAAATGTACAATACAAAACAATACAATATATTTTATTACTCTAACAGAGAGAAACTGGAATTTAGAAGAATGGTCATTTGTTGTCGATGATAGAAACCATCTTTATATTAGGGGTTTTAGCCCCCATACATACCTTATCAAACCATAATCCTATCTCCCTAGTTTAAATACAATAATGAATGTCTATTGTACCGTCTGTATCATGTTTAATCTTCAAATCAGGACATATCGGCTTTAGCATTGCATGGAAAAACGTTTCATGCACTGCTAACAGTCATCAGAGCCAGTACCTTTTCCGTACGTTTCCTTTTCTATTTGATGAAATGTTAAATATTTCTGTTTCAAAATTGAGACACACGACTGGATGAAACTTCAAACTCTTTACATATTAACTGGGGCAGTAGCTGTAGGTTGCAAAGACAGAAAATCCATTTTAATTCTATTGAACGTTTGAAAATTCCTGTTCTTGCCTGACACGCGCCATACGTTCGCTACATAAGCAATTAGTCGTTGCAGACAAATCTACCTAAGATCGTCCTCTGCCCAAGAGAAAAGGTTCGTAATTTTCTCCTTCTTCCTGATCTAAAGATTTGACAGTCAAATTTGGAGTGTCACTACAGTTATAGTTCCCAAAGATATGATGCACATAAAACACGTACAGTAGGTATTGCTGTAAAATATCAAGAATGACTTTTTTTACGTTAAATACCCTAGCTGTTGCCATAGCGAAATCACGGAGTCTAACAAAGTATTCTATGCCTAGAGACTTAGTTCTAAAAAGGAAGAAGTGGTCCCAGCTCTCTGTTCAGTTAACAGCTATATTTCCCGAATCAACTCGCATCTATAAATTTCTGTCATATTTAATATTTAATTTTTGGCCTTTAGCAAATGGTTATCATATAACATGTCTAGCTTTAGGGTGACATCAGTACGCTACTATTTTGATGTCTCATTAGTTATCAGATAGTATCAATATTGATAAGACATCCAAATTAAATTTTCATTGGAATTTAGACCTTACGTTTATAAAATATCAAGATGGTGGGTTAATCTGTCTTAACATAGCCACGGTAAAATATTAAACTGGGTGCTTCAGATAAAGAAATCTACATTTTACATTTAAACATGTATGGAGTTCACGTCATATTATAGTTACAGACACTGTAAAGAGAAAAAGTTCGCCAAATCTTAGACACTGATGAGAATGTTATCTCATAATCAGTGTTATAACACGTCGTTTTCATATACTCTCCAGAGATTGGATTGGACACATCACGTGATATTGACTATTAACCCATCAATTTGCATATAGGAACACTTGTCGCGTTTTATTTTTACTCGGATAATGTTCATGTAGCACGCAAGTGTTATTAGGGATTTGCTGTGTTATAACACACTTATTGCCTGGCCTTGTTCGGGCACTAGTAGAAGTAAGTAGTTGTACATTATGGTTGTGAGGTGTGCATAAATAACAATTGTTTAGACATTGAGAGTTCGATGGTTTCAACTTTATGCTTCACTAATAAAAGTCATAAGCTTACTGTTGGTTGGAATAATATAAGGATAATTCAATATGATAAAACAAAACAGCCAAGAATAGTTAATGCTGCAATTGAACATTATTTTATAATTTTTTTGTTAGGTTACATTATAAATCAAATCGAATTTATTTTGGGTCCGCACCCAAAAACAGCTCACTCAACGATAATCACGCTTTCAATCTATTAGTACACTATGTATGGATAAAATGGACCACTGATTAGCATGCACAATTATTGATAATTTAACAATTTCAATGACTTTTGTGATTGTCTGATCGAGAAATGATACTACAGTTACGAATTAGTGCAGTTTTAGCATGGTGATGGATTCAAACCTAGCTGTCGCTCAAGATTTAAACTTGTCATTACAACTACGGATAATATTAATCACTAAGTAACTAATTAACATTAAAATATGTCGTCTTTTTTATAAGTAACTGACTAATTATATCTTTGGTTACTTGATGAACAAAATATATCCCAATTGTCACTAGTGTAGGTTTAAGTTACGACCTTTGCTACTTTTGACGTACAAAATGTGCGTTACCTTACAGACATCGTATTGAATAAACAGCAGCACTTTATTTCTATGAGCACTGCTGGCTTTAGGGCCTATAATAGCATAACAGCACTCCCACCCCACCCCCACCTCCACCCACCACCCCACAATTATATGTTTTTCCCTCCCACTGTATAAAATCAGGACTTCCCGCTGCAATTCTTCCTTGTTTGCCCCCCCCCCCCTGCTGCCGATCGAAAAAATATGAACACCCATTGAAAATTGCATAAGAACAAGTTTTTGCAAGTCTTAGAACAGCTTCGTTGACTTTACCTTTGAATCTGTCAGGTATCATAATCATAGGTAACTGAGTATAGTATGATTTCAACCGGATACGTTCCATTCGGACTATTTCCACAGATACAACTGCATAAAAAGTGTTCTGTTTGAATCAGCACCTTAACGTGACCCATCATTTACACTGAGTGGAGTATAAATAATTTCGGTTGGCGTATGTTGACCTCTGGTCAATGTCAATACGAAGTTAGTGGTCAACGATCGTTCTTCGATATCAAAGTGACAGGTCGATTAAAAGGTTCTTCTTGTGATCCGTTGAAAGATGACAAGAGGTCTTTATTCTCCATCCTCCTTATGTACGCATGAAAGGCTGCACTGTTTTTAGTCATGCATCAGTTCATAGAATCTTACTCCGAGGGTAACCGGATAAATCGTAGACATTTTAAACAGCCATATATGACTACTTAGATTTCTATTGTTCCAGGTAATGCACAGAACATAACGTCTGGTATTCTTCCTCACAAAAGGTTGAAGGGCTATTTTATGATTGAATAGAAAGGATGATTGTCTTTTTTTGATTGTTATTACTTGTTTGTCTCATCTGAGTTTGATTCATGTCTCTGGTTGAATTTGTCGTATCCCATCATCATCACAATAATGTATTTATGTCTGCTGTGATTGTTTTCTGTATAGTACAGAATTGAAATCAATCAAATCAAATCAACCTTTGCAGATTTAGACTACGTTAAATGTGTATTTTATTGTTTTTCTTCATTCTCTCTCTAGACAGCAATAAGCGATCACTGAAAAGATTCAACATTTTCGAAACTGTCAAGAATTCAACCTCACGCAATATTGGCGAGGTTTCACATTACACGGTATCGCTTGTTCAGATACCTCATTTTAAAAACATACTGCGAGATACCCGTCTCTTGAATTTACTGATACACACATCTTGCTCCATACCAAAAGAAGTATAATTGGACGTGTTTGGGTCTCCTTCTTTATTGATGATTTTGAAAGACACGAGCACATAAAGCCTAAAGAAATCTAAAGTCAACAGACAAGACATTCCTACTTCCAGGGTACATGAAGAGAATTAAGAACTGCACAAAACATCGTTCGGTGTAAAAACACTTTTTCATCGTCAAGCCTATAGCATGAGCGAGGAAAGGCCAATTGAATTCTTTCAGACATGGTAGACTTGTCTGTATTTCTGTGTATAACTCTTCCTGAGAAAGTTAGATCAATGAAACATACTATATGACCCATTGTCAGTTAAATCAAGATAAAGTCACGATTGGCCCAGTTTAGAATCCAAAATGGCCGCCCAATAGTATGTTAACTCCATGTGAAAATTAAAAACAAATGCCGATTTCCTTGAAAACAAGACGGAAACCCCCGAAATTTCTTTATTTCAAAAGGCTCAGGAACAACCTCTCGTATGGCAAATTTGGTGTACATATAGTGTGATACCCTGCGACATATTTTATCTCAATAAGTATATATTGGAAACCGTTATATATGCCCTTCATGAATTGTTCCGATATCTGAATTTTTAAACTTATCTAGTTTCTAGATCTAGTTCGTTATAGCTTTGATACTATGATATTGAGGCTTATGTATCTGATATGTATCATTTACATATTACTAATCTGGAAATTGAGATTTATTATATTTGATGACTTTGAGCTGTAGTCATGCAGATTAGGGATAAACCTTCAATATATTCATGAGTACACACGTCGGCCGGATTAATCATAGCTTTGGGTAGGTTTGGATATTAGATTTGATTTTTTTAAAATTCAAAACGTTTCTTCATATTTTCACTCACGAAAAATTGTATTATATGAGCTTCGAGTTGACTTTTGCCATCGAATTATGTCGGCCTAACAACCCTTCTGAATATCTATAATTAGCTTGGTTTATATTGTTAATATTAAATATATGAAATGAGAATGGATCATAAATAAAGACCGTTACATCCGTGCATGCGGACTCAGACTTTATCAAAGTTGTCATCTTTGTCCATTTGAAGGGTGTAAAGTCTGTCACTTCTATGTAGTGAATTGTCTTCAGTGTTACAAATGTCGGAATTTTAAGATGCTCTAAGTTGAATATGTTTTTGTTTTGTGGAAAGCAGCAGTGGACATCAAACTGTGAAAGTAGAATATATGATGATCAGACTTAATCAACGAAGAAAACGCCCATTGAGTGATGACATTGTTAACCTCGAAAAATTGAACTTATGTGAATGTTGAGACCCCCTATCTGATATATGTAAAAGAATACACAGATTGAGATCGCATCGAAATCAAATTCTCAACATCGATTGACCAATGATTAATATTCAAACGTAAAATAGGAAAACAAGTTAATTGTTCGACGGGAACGTACGTATCGTGTTGAGTCAGTTCAAATATTAGAAAGCATCGAGAAATGTGGACCATAGAATCGGCAGCTCAGATAACGAGGCACATCACTTATGACCTTTGAAATTCTGTCTAAAGCGCACTTCATAGGAGGAACGTACAAGATTATGCTCAAAGTCTCGTATGCTCAAAGTTTATTGTAATTCAAATGGCCGTTTACTGAAATATACTCAATATTATCAACTGCTTTTGAAAGTAATAATTGGCAAACATCAGGAGTTGCACTTTGAAGGATTCTAGATTCTATTTGACAAAACTACTGCATCTCCTAAGAAAACTTATCCCCTGGGGACATATCCTTCCTTGGGACACACACTTCAGATATCTAATTCATCATAACACAATTAGATTATAGTCTACGTGTCTGCCTACAAATTCCGTGCCTACAACAAAGTCTTCGCAGTTGGGTTTCTGTTTTTCATATGCTTCGTAGCGTATAATAGACGCTTTAAACAATACATGGATCGTTCACATGCAAAGTACATGTAACACCAGTAATACTGTCTCGTTCCCGTAATACTCGTTCGAGTAGGTGTCGCAAAATACGTGAGTTGTACATTCATAATTGAATATATGTATACTTATATATATATTCTTGCCAAAATGTACCACTTCCTGTTCTATCTAACATGTATCCTTAAGGCCTTGTAAACAAGTTCCCTATCACAAAATCAAAACTTCCTAAGAAACATATGCTTATTACTAATTAGACTGAATATTCACTCATTTTAACAAAAACGTAGCCATGTTGTAGTGAAAATTGACTGCAGCAAGTTTGGTTTAATTTCAGTATAGTCTAATGCAAATGCACGTTTATTTATATCAATTTCACTCCAAATGAAGAAATGAGATCTGGTCATCAGCAACATAACCGTACAAAATACATTGAAACCCCTGCTAACGGAGTTGTATATTTTTTAGTGATTGGACACACACACACCTAACCTAAAAAAGCAGTTACTGCATTTTCACCACCGTGTTGCATTTAGAATTTAAAAAAAAAAACTATTTATAATTTGTACAAAATATTTGTTTTTTATTTTTCATTTGGGTATTGCGTATGCTTAGAAGAACTCGTACAGACACGGCAAACAAAGATGAAGAGAAACTGACAAACTGACAAAGAAAGAAAATGTTTGAAGGGAAATCTTTAAAAAAAACAACCAAACATTTCTTACCATTGCGAACTTGCAAAATGGTTGTAGGCATACTGAAATAACTTGACATTCCAAGGTTTCACATCAACACCTAAAATACCCTTAGACATTGCCGTTGTATATCCACCCACCAACCCACCCACCCACCCACCAACCCACCAACCAACCATCCAAACTCAATTCCGTTACACAGATGCATACTTTAATTATGACAAGTGAAATGGCATTGTATAAGTTTTACAAAACTTGAAAATTGTCGCTGTTGGTGCTGCTTTAATACTTATTCCAACCTTAGGGCACTTTACAACGAGGTCTTTGCTCGGGAATTATGAAACGTTTTTGAAGGATGAGTAAAAGAAAAATTCTTAGTTGGGAAACGTAACGACGCTTCGTGACAATCAGAATAATGACGATTTCAGAGAAAGGGAACCCTGCTCTAGCTGCAACTGTCACCATGGAAACAACGTGTTTACGTCATTTTAAATTTGCATATTGGTGTCACTAAAGCCAATTTGTTAACAACAATTCATATCTTTCGTCTTATCATATCGTGGTTACACAGTTTACAAACTGTGATAATTGTACACCTTCAGATGGGGCTCATTTAACAAAGAAATTATATTCCAAATTCTATCACAAAGATTTTCATCTGTCATATGGTATTCGTGACAAATATTTTGTTTCTTCATTTTGTAAATCGAGTTATGAAATGGATAGTCGAATCTGTGGTCCTAGGAGGACATAATGGGCAATTTGTTAACAGAAATTCATCTCTTTCGTATATTGAAGTCGTGCTAGTGATCGTCATGGTACGGATTTTCCGGATAGATTTCGTGACTTGTACATGATGATTTTTCTTTCAACCTTTTTTAAAAATAGATTTCATTTAATAGATTTCGTGGGTTAGGATCAAGAAATAGTGGTGTTTTATACATAGTAGAGTTTAAAAGTTGTAGCCATTCGAAAGGTGCAATGAGGTTTTGTTCATCTGGAGAGGTCGTTAGTTACGTCTCAATCGCTGCACCGCTCTTCCAATAACGCCATGTACGTCAACACGTGTCAAGATATAATAGAAGAAATATCTTTGTTTCCCAAGACACGCTGTATATATTTATGAAGTGGTTTACGCAAGCATACTTTTAGATGTCTATCAGGTACTACTACTAAGTAGATTATATGTGAGACGATTCACTTTCATATCGTCAATTCAATTCGAGAACTGTCGCAGTACTGACGCACGTCCTGTTCAACTCAGTACAGATGTTTAAAGGTAACACTGCAGACAAATCGTACTAGAATAATGTACTAAAAAGAATGGTATTTGTATAGAATAGACTCTTCTCTCCTTCCGTGAACACAATGCTAAATTTGCACTGAACTATATGAATAGTGTGACTGTCCTTGTGTAAGCAGGAGGAGCTTAAAGGATTGCGAATAAGTGTTATTAGTAACCGTTATGTGTAGGCGATATTCGCACGTACGAGTTCCTGTAGGTTAGGATAAACACTCTTTAGACTACTGAGATATAAAAAAGAATAACATACATGATTCGCATTTAGAAAGAAACATATGAAAACATTTTGTAGGCTTTGAAAGATGTAACTATGCTACTACCTTTAAAAAATTCAAGAAGACATCTAAATTTCCAACTTCACTACATATGCCGTAAGACAAAATGAAGGAAGTCACGTTAATAAATACTATGAATTAAAGTAAAACTATATATCTTTGGCTTTTGGAAACATTGGCGATGAAAATGAAGGTGTTAGGCTTTGTGCTAAAGTTATTGATGCGTGTCCGATTACATTTGTTGAGGTGGGCGTATATTAAAACTATAATCACAGAATCGATACGAAAACGTATCTTTTGGCTAAGATTGGCATATTGTCTAAGAGCCTTCATTGAAGCGACTGGATGTTGAGTTTCAAATTTACCAATTACAATAATAAACCAAGTAGAAAATAGAGATGCAGTAAATGTAGAGATTGTGTTACTTTCACGTGTTAATACTTACTCATCAAGTGATACACGTAGCAAAAAGGTAATTTTGCACACTGACCCATAGACATTACGATGAATGTTTATGGATCATTCCATCTGCCACTGTCGACTTCCAACAGAGTTTGTGCGACTGTTGCATTTTAATTAGTTTCATTTGTCGTAGCTCTCATAACCAGCACATTAGTCCTTAGGACGCAAAACTATTTCCATCGTGGTTTGATTTCTATATAAGTCTTCATATTGTCGACATTAGTGTCGATGTTATCAAATAGCACACATGAACCGAATGGCCACTCTTTTAGTTCATCATGCACAAGCCTTTCTCATAATATCGAGTGTGAACACCTTCAACAATATATACGAATCCAATTTATTATTAGTGACATTTCATATTGAGTAAAAGAACGAGCACGGAATTGATTCACAGAGCATACCATCAGTATATATAGAGAGTATAATGGTACGGTTTGATGACATAGAAGACAAACCATAAAACTTTGATATTTAGACTATAATAGCCTTCCTGTCTGTCAAGTCCAATATAAGGATAATTTAGTATGAAAGTGTTAATACTAAATAAACACACAAGTTTTCTCAAATCCTGAAAACTCATCAGATCTTTGAGCAATATTGGAGATTTATACATCTTATCACACCGTATCTGGTACTCAGTAAATTACATACTATGATTTTTAATCAAAATTATATTAGTTCTTTTTCACAACGAGGAATAAAAATCACTATTAATGTAGTATCGACTAATACAAATATCTGACGTGAATGAATCTTTAGGCTGATGCTGCAAAAGAAACACTGTTTAAAACGACTATGCTCACATAGTGTATTGCTTTACATGGTTATGTCAATCTACGTTACGTTCTACAGCAACTATAAATCCCTAATGCAGAATGCCTTGACGTTTTCTTTTCAGTATCAGTTTACTCGTTGCTGTTTATAGAGTAAATTAGAAAATACTATGTCAATATACGTCATATATTGCAAAGGAAAGCGCATCGAAGTGATTAAAATGTATTTAAGGCGGCTGAACACGTACACATTCAAGAAGATTTTAAAAACTCACCACCTCTTATATCTGTTTTAAAATAGAAGAAGCGCTTTAATGAAATAAATGTGGAATGTGAAATGTTATACAGATCGAAGCAAACGTTCTGAAATGCTTGCATTTTGTTTTATATTGAAATATAAAGCGTACGGTGTTCTCAATATTTTTACTACTAGTACCCGGACTAGTGTAAGATAATCTTCTCTTACGTAAGAAGGTAAAAACGAGAGTGTGTGATCATATAGATCATATTTACATACATTTTAAGTTTGTCTTTGCCTGTATATGGTAGCAAGCGTACCAAATGGAGAGGTTCAGCGACTGCACATAGCCCACATTTAGTAAAAGAAAGACAACCATTCCTTTAAGGCATTCAGGTGTGATTCTATAGATAATTTATCAGAGTGGAGTAGAATTATTCCACGCCATTTTTGGTGAAATAATTTGATGCATTAAAATCGTTATAATGGCATCAAGTTAGTATATATGCTCATGTCTCAGTAATTATGTTGTGAGATAAAAAATGTAATTTTGTGCAAAACCACTTACTGCTCACTTTAAGAAAAAGTGCCCTTGGCTGTTTGAGTTAATATTCAGTATGCAAAATCTCGTTTGATCATTTGCACTATTTCTAATACGGAACTTTGCAAATAGGAAAATAGAAATAAATTACAGAGAAATACATAATGTTTACGATGAAGTACATTTGATTACGTGCATTATATCAATTTATTATGTTCTATACTTTCTATTTGTTTATGTTTTTCCAACAGAGTGTTCAGCTGAAAGCGGTTGGCAATGTACTCCTGGGTTAACAAATTCAAAGTGTTTTCAAGGTCTTAAAGACATTTGCAACGGAGTCATAGAATGCAAGTGTGAAACCAGCTCGCCTGACTGTTTTGATGACGAAAGTGATCAAGCTTGTGAAACGAAAGAACAGGTGGAATGGCTGATGATAAATGGTAGGTGATTGATACTAGGTGATTGGTAGATATTTATGACTCTTAAGGTATACAATTAACATGTTACATGCTCACGATGGCACTTTCCGCGCTGTTGCATCTACCTGATGAGGTTTATTTCCTAGCCATCCATTTGAAAACGAGCGGTATTCCATCAAGTGTTTAATGAGTTTTGAAGGAGTTTAGTTTCAAGGTTGATTTTCTCCGTGGAAGCAATTGTTTCCTCCTTCAAAGCTGAAATTGCGTCCATCGAACTTTTGTATTTTAAAATAAATAATAAGTTGAAGACATTCGCAGTCTTCAACTTACATTTCCAAAGGCAATACCAATAACATGTGATCAGTATTAATTTTTTTTTTGGAAGCCATAACAAAGTATAACTTGTGTTATTTTCAGGATTACCCCGCTTTGGTTACGGTAACAAAGACTACGAGTTATTTCAGGTATTTTGGCTCCTTGGTCTAACAGACTGTAAGTATAGTCTAGCTATTGTTGTGATTCGTCTATACTAATATAGTAGCCAATCTATAGTCTATTATTGTAATTCGTCTGTACTAATATAGTAGCCAATCTATAGTCTATTATTGTAATTCGTCTGTACTAATATAGTAGCCAACTTATAGTCTATTATTGTAATTCGTCTATACTAATATAGTAGCCAACCTATAGTCTATTATTGTAATTCGTCTATACTAATATAGTAGCCAATCTATAGTCTATTATTGTAATTCGTCTATACTAATTTAGTAGCCAATCTATAGTCTATTATTGTAATTCGTCTATACTAATATAGTAGCCAACCTATAGTCTATTATTGTAATTCGTCTATACTAATATAGTAGCCAATCTATAGTCTATTATTGTAATTCGTCTATACTAATATAGTAGCCAACCTATAGTCTATTATTGTAATTCGTCTGTACTAATTTAGTAGCCAATCTATAGTCTATTATTGTAATTCGTCTATACTAATATAGTAGCCAACCTATAGTCTATTATTGTAATTCGTCTATACTAATATAGTAGCCAACCTATAGTCTATTATTGTAATTCGTCTATACTAATATAGTAGCCAATCTATATTCTATTATTGTGATTCGTCTATACTAATATAGTAGCCAACCTATAGTCTATTATTGCAATTCGTCTATACTAATATAGTAGCCAACCTATAGTCTATTATTGTAATTCGTCTGTACTAATATAATAGCCAACCTGTAATATGACACCAGTGAATGGGGCAGGCATATATGACGCCATGTATTGTATGCGTAAATGTGATTGATTGATTGATTGGTTGGTTGGTTGGTTGGTTGGTTGGTTGGTTGGTTGGTTGATTGGTTGGTTGAGTGGTTGGTTGATTGCGTGGTTGAGTGGCTGACCTAACTACTAACGGACGGGCGGACAGACGGACGGACGGACAGACAGACAGACAGACAGACAGACAGACAGACAGACAGACAGACAGACAGACAGACAGACAGGCATGCATGCAGGTAAGCTAACTGACTGACTGGTTGGTTGGTTGGTAGGTTGGTTGGTTGGTTGGTTGGCTAGGTAGTTGGTTCATCGGTCGATCATTGGGTGAAGGTGGTCGTATTTTTGCTCCCCTGATAAGATATATTGATATATTATTCGTACAATAACATTACATAGTAAGGAATACTTGTGTATGTTTTTATACTTTCTGTGACATCAACACTATCGATAAATATCTTTAAACTGAATTATAAAATGGAACTAATCTCTACCACTAAATCCCTCACTTCTTTTGCTAAATCAACGAATACTAATTACTGTTACCACAGTAACATTTAATAGTTGGCATCACAGAGACACCTATGTGCCTAGTCATTAGTTCCACACAAAATACATTAGTATAAAGGTTAATTGCATATCGTGAAATCGTTCATGCTATTTTCTTCGAAGGTGAGTAACTCCCTTGTTGCCAATCCATAAAGCAAGGTAATTCTGGCAATGATGCCTCAAGGTAAACATTCATTTAGCTAAGGATCGGTTGCTTCGATAGACATTCAAAGAATCGTTTACTGCTGAAGACTTATTTACAGAGTTGTGCGTGTTACTATTTATATTTATCCATGGGATTACATCCAACTAGTACAAATAGTGGGTCAAAAAATGTCTGCTAGGTTCATGAACGTTTAGCCGAGATAGTGGGTCAAACAATATCTGCTAGGTTAATGAACGTTTAGCCGAGATAAAAACTAATGAATAAATCATTAAATTTTCTAAGTTTAACATTTCCCAGTTTTGAACGAAACTTCCAGAAAAAGAAGGTGCCAGTTTACTATATAAACAGTACACCACAGGCTTATCACCTGCAGACTAGTCGACCATTTGAATAGCTGGTTTGATTTGGTTCCGTTTGATTTGCAGATTTGATCTGATTTGTTTTTGAGATTTTATAATCCAGTTGTAAAGTACGATGTTATCTGGTTCAAAGGATAGGGTAAAAATGTTTGAGAGACATTTTTGAGAAGGAGCTATTTCATTCAAACATCCATATTCTTATTATGATCACACTCAAATTTAGTGCTCTACCTATCTTTTTTTGATTGATTGATTAATTGATTGATTGATTGATTGATTGATTGAAGGACTGATTGATTGATTGATTGATTGATTCATTCATTCATCCATTCATCCATTCATTCGTTCATTCTTTCATCCATATATTCATTCATTCATTCATTCATTCATTCATGAAGTCATTCATTCATGAAGTCATTCATTCATTCATGAATTCATTCATTCATTCATTCATTCAGCATTAGACTGTCAAGCTAGTACAGGGAACATCGTCAGTGTCCGTGGTCTGTCCTGTCCAGATCAACCAACTACTTGTATAACTATCGATCAATTCTGTGATGGCGTAGAGCACTGTGCGAATCTGTGTTATAGTATGTGGGGATATCAATTCTGTGGAACCAATACTGTCTTCGGTGGCTGTTTAGTCAAGGATATGGTTAAATCAATCGAAGGAGGTACGTTAATATTTCCAATTTTATTTCGTTAAAAATTAACTATCTATCTATGTTCTTTGTCTGTCTGTCTGTCTGTCTGTCTGTCTGTCTGTGTGTGTGTATATTTATATTATACACCCAGTATGTACAATGTCTATGCTGGAGTAAACCACTATCAAGCAAGATACACATGAGCTGTTACACAATGTTTCACGCTGTTGCGATCATCAGACGACCTCTAGTCTGTATATATATATATATATGTATATATATATATATATATATATATATATATATATATATATATATATATACATATATATATATATATATATATATATATATATATATATATATATATATATATATATATATATATATATATATATATATATATATATATATATCGCAGCAGCGTGAACCACTATATATATGGACTGTGCAAATTGTAAATATCATAAATGTGATTTCGAATTACGCACAATTGAAGAATTACTACAGAGGATTACTTAATGTGTACAAGAGAAAATAAATGTTTTTTGTATAGTTCTTGAAACCTAAAATTTACATATGAACACTGTATACGCGTACAATCATAACACGAACTGTCATATTTTATGTTCGTCTGTCTCTCTGTTTGTAAAATTCCGCTTGACTTACTCTTTCTAAAACTTTACTCTTTCTAAAACTTTACTCTTTCTAAAACTTTACTCTTTCTAAAACTTTAACATGCTTAAAATGCATGTTCAATACGCAATTGAAGAAGAAATCATACAAGTATTTTCAAATCTTTGCCTTAAGGTGTGATTTCTAATCATGGTCTATTTGCCGGTACATTTGTATTTCCATAGCAACCACTAACAATTTTAGACCTCATATTTGTTGCCTCCATTCCTCTCCAGATTACTATACATATTAAATTCTTTTGTGATTAAAAATTCATTCTTGTGTTGTGTTTATGCAAAAGTCATAAATATTCTATATATTTTGACATTTTAAAAGCCCGGCCTCACTCTAGGAAAACATGACGCCATGGCCACGTTATTTGGCATAGCTACAGTTATTACTAAGGAATCTGAATGTACGTTACTCGCTGCCAGCATAAACATCAACTGCTAAAAGCACTTTTCATCTTAAAGTTTAACTGCTATATGTAAGTATTCAAGAAACGAATACCATGCGACTTCATTAATGAAAGATATCGTAATTATAGTAGTATAAATTACCCAGCCAATCAATTATGTGTGTAACTATAAAAGTACACTAAGTCTCCTTGATATGCGAGTGAGCTAAGCAATGACCTTTGTAACTGGTTTAAACAACCAACGTGCTTAACCAGCAGTGATTGAATTGAACTTTGCTTTTCACAAATCTTATCAGCGATTGCGTCAAATGTCATAAAAAGTTATATACGACGCGATAAAGACAATTAATATATGATTACTTTCTCAGACCTCTCTACTTTACAGGCAATACTGAGCTTATGCACGATATTAATGAATGTCTTGGTCTACTAAAGTTTAAACGTTGTCTGTTTGCTAACACACAGGGGATTGTTAAATAAAAGCTACACATATGCAACTTACTAGATCAATATCATTTGCTATATGCTAATTCGTAAAATGTTCATTTTGTATATACTGCATTCTTGTGGCTTCATTGTTTGATAACATGGTCTGAAATATTTGTCATGCTACAGATATGTAGATTAGTAAATCCATAATAATTTATTATACAAATTAGTGTAAAAATATCAAATTTGTGTGTATTACATTCTATTTTCCAATAACATAGTGTGAAGTATTTTACATATCACTGTCTGATTAGCAAAGTAATAAATCCGAACTCTTTTGTGATATGTAAATTAATAAATCCGAATTCTTTTGTTATAAGCTAATTAGTAAAAATACTAATATTGTGTATCCTACATGCCTATGGATTTAGTTGTGCATAAAAAGTGTTTTACACACTGTATCTACTTTGTTACACACTGTATCTACTTTGTTACACACTGTATCTATTTTGTTACACACTGTATCTACTTTGTTGCACACTGTATCTATTTTGTTACACACTGTATCTATTTTGTTACACACTGTATCTATTTTGTTACACACTGTATCTACTTTGTTACACACTGTATCTATTTTGTTACACACTGTATCTACTTTGTTACACACTGTATCTATTTTGTTACACACTGTATCTATTTTGTTACACACTGTATCTATTTTGTTACACACTGTATCTATTTTGTTACACACTGTATCTACTTTGTTACACACTGTATCTACTTTGCAAGTCAAACTACAAACCTACAGTGCAAGTGAGTAAACTCGCAACTTACAATACGAAATACGAATTTAATATCAATTTCATACGTACACACTATAACTTAATATCTATTCTGTTTTTTTCTCTCTTCATATATAGGTGTTGTTGAGCGTAAACGTCGGGACTTGATAGAAAACGAAGAGGAGACGTTCCAATAAATGTGCACATATACTTTATTTGGAATAACAAAGAAACTCTAATTTCTATCGTAGAGAAGTGATTTTGCAAAAGATTCAACAAAGTTGTTATTGTTTGCATGTACTTTCTCTTCTGTCTTACTTTTGCATAAGGTGGTAAGAATGTCTGACTAACTTTCGCTGTATTTCAGTTGCTAGATTTTGATTTTTAGTATAACCTACCTGGACACTATCACATGATTGTTATTTTCCTTGAATGCAATCACGTAAATTATGTATTTTACGACAATCCATCTAAAGACAAAAATATATGTCTAGACTTCTATAGAATATATTCTAAATGATATAACGTTCCTTCAATTTATCAGTAAGAATGTACTTATCTACAGATAACCATTGCTTAGCTTATTGGTTTATAACAAGTATCATTTTCAGCAATCTTCTTAAAAGACACAATATGCACTTAAGTGTTGTTCTTGCAAAGACGTTTGTAATTTGTCATTTTTCTCGCAAAGTAAACTAAGTACGTAAAAAAGAAAATAAGTCTTACTCTATCTCAGATCTTGAGGAAGAGTTATGAAGAAAAGTGCAATTAAATGTGACACAAATCTGACTGGAGTGTTCAATGTTTAATGCCACTATACATAAAGAATTCCAATTGTAGAAACTTTAAGTAGTCATTCGACTAATTCATTTGTTTAAGTAGATGTATGTATGAATAAAGTATACTCATTTGTTGGATACATTTACTAAAATGGTGTCGTCTTTCAGTCTGTCTTCCTAATCCACAGTTTAGCATTTCCGAATATGTGATGATGCCATACGTCTTCAGGTTTATCTTGGTAATTCGACCAAAGAAACGCCCAGAGGCTTCAATTTGGTTACCAGGTGTTTGTAAGGGTATTCCTTTGTATAACACCATCAACACTATCTTGAAACAGTGATAAAACAGTGGGACAATTATTATGTATCTATGTACAAGACTTTACTGGTGAAAGTGAGAAATTATAACTGAAAACTCTCATTTCATGTGAGGGAACGAGAATTTGATGAGACTATTGGCCATATAATGTGGGATACTAATTTTTAAGATCGATATTTGCGTACATGTGTCGTTACCTTCGTCAAATCCTTACAAATATATCACTGCGGTGCCTGTATTAATACCTACTTTTCACTTAAACTTAGAATACAGCTAAGGAACAATGACGTGTTTTATGAGAGAAATTTGTCACCTTTTTTTCAAATCAGGTTATATGGTGCAATTTCCTCTGTTCCTCCCTTTCTTTACACTTTCTTAAAAGCTTCAGGGTAAACTGTGCACACCTACACATCAGCTAGGATTTTCACACTACCATTTTATTACAAATTCACATTGGTGACACATTCGTATTTTGTGTAAGAAAGACATTTTACCGACTTACACGTAGTAAACTTTGGTGCAGTTACCTAAGTATTATCTTCTCTAACCATTTCTCTATCAATGAGTACAAAAACTCATATACAATTGCTAACTGACGTCAAAGACAACCACCCACGTATTTTAGTAGAACACACTGACTACTTTTACTGCTGTATTTTCTCTATTTCAATTAACTGGATTGGTTCTACTGCTGATAAGGTACTACCGTCAAATGTACTTCTAGCAACTACCCAGCGGGTTGTAATGTTAGAAGGGGTACGTTTCGAAAATAGAAAACGTCTCCTACATTAAAACTGTCAGCTGGTGCTATATACCACCATGATGAAATGCTCGTCTCTCACTGGCATTGTTTGCTCTTGTTTGTATTTATATCGTATATCTGTGGAATACAGTGTAAATATCCAAAACGGATTATCACATACACAGAATAATAAAATAGAATCGTTTTAAAAAATGGCTTTAAAAATAGTTTGTAACTTTAGGAAGGAGAATCTTCAGTCTTAGCACTGTAAGGAATAATCAATCACAGACATCCTTAAAGACATTTAAGATTTGATGTTGTTTAGTTTAGATTGTATCAAGGTAGACATAGACTGGAGACAAGTCCAATTTGTTTTATTTGTTTCGTCCCCATTAGGAAGACGTGATTTGTCTATACTGTCATATCAACAGTATCTCTATACACGGTATGAGGGAATTAGCCGTGGGCACTTTCTAACGGGAAAGAATTAATGGCAATCTTTGCAACTCTAGGAACGTTTGTTATAAGACTTTTGATAACAATAATGATAAAGCCACGTGATCAAAAGAATAACTCAAATTAGGTGTATAAGTAATTCTTTACACTTGGAAGTAGAAAAAGCTAAAGATGAAAAACAATAGATTTTCTTATATTGTGACACGTTACGGCTCCATCCACTGATAATTAAAATGCCTGTCATGTGCATTTGGTTCATTTCCTTCGATCTGTTCACAAACATGTACTGCACTGGAATCGACAGTCACGTTCAACGAGTCTGGTGGAATAAGTAAGAAAAGCCTATAATGTCACACACTGAAAATATTCAATGAAGGATTTCAGCTTGTGTCATAATAAATACAAGAAATAATAGAGTGGCGGAAATTCACATTCTTGCTTACACACACGAAAGCACATTGACTAAAATGTATTTAGACTTGACGTATATATATTGCATAACTCCATCATTTATATCATGGATGGATTTACACGTTATCTCGGTATTGAAATTGTTTCATATACCAACATCCGGGAGAGTTGGCTAGGGGCTGTTGTCTGACAATGCTTATATTGTCCACAGGCAACAAATGACAGAAAGTAGCATGTAAATATGTCGTCAAAATTGAGACATTTCAAGACACTCTCATTTGTAGGCAATCTGACCGGATAAAAGTCAGGATAACAAAAATTGATCTATATATAAGGCATCATATGAAACTTTCAGTGGGCACGTAATATGAAGTATCGTTGCCCCGAAGTGTGAGTTTGAACCATTGAAGCAACGGGTCACCCTCCCTCCAATTCTTCTCTGATACAGATTTGTAGTTTTGAACAACCCTGTACAACGTTCACACTCTTTGTCATAAATGCTTAGCATTTGGGTGTTTGAGACACACACACTCCTTGTTTGAGATACACATGGTGTACTTCTGTTTAGTGAGATGATGAATAAGACCTTGGTGAAAAGGGTATAGTTCCTGTACATCATCGACATGGGGGGGGGGGGGTATTATCAAATTCTTCTAATTGAATAACAGGGTCTTCATTGTAAGTAGCTAGAGGGTAGATTAACAATTTAAAAGAGCGGACAAAGGGTAATATAAAGACATGTCATTGAGAGGGCATTCTTGAAGTCGATGGGGGAGTTGCACAATACTTTCATTTTACCCTCTATATGTATGCACATTTCAAATTTACATACTAATTTTTCTATCTGATCAAAATGCTTTGGGTGAATTGACACTTTTTCGATCTCCACACACGAGATTAGCTCACAATATTAAACAGTTCAACTCGGGGACACTGCGTGAAACCATACAAGATGACTTTCATCGTAACTTGACTGTGGTCGATCGTTGCATTATGTAAAAGTCGCGTTTTTAAGTCATCTCAACTTCGTTTCTCTTCAGTAGAATTTACAAATAACTTAAAGCTTATTTTTTTCAAAGAGATCCGCAAATACCAAAGGTCTTTAATCAGTTGATCAACTCGTGTTATAATGATTCCAATACTGTATCAACATAGTACCACGTAGAGCGACGTCCCCATTTTTTTGTTTTTGTAGAAACCAAATAAATTATTACCATACAATATAACAAATATTTAAATCAATGTCGTGAAAAAATGTCATTTCACGGTAAAATATGAAATTATATAACATAGTTACCATACACATAGTTACTGTGAGGTGAACAGTAACAAAAACAAGTTTTAGACTGTGTCACTTCAACTACGTTGCTGCTTCGTAGTCACCATCAAAACCGCATTAGCTGCAACTGGAAGGGTTTTTTAAAAATGTGTTTTTTTGTTAGTTCTAATGACTTCCTCGTAATTCTGCACATCCTCAACGGTATTGAATCTCCTGTGAGTAAACGTGTTTGTTCAGCTGTGCACATGATAAATATAATTAAAATGATTTGGGGTTGGCATTAAAAAAAATACCCCAATACGATCACGATGTTAACCTATAGCTGTACTACTTATAGATACATTTGACTTAACATGTACAATGTCTAATTGTTAGAATTGTAACAAATTTCAGTGAGTACATTAGCGTTGTCTAAGCGAAAAACTAACGCGCTAGTTATAGCTTGTACAGATTTAATACCTTTGGGAAAATCTAGTATTTATAACTTGGGCACCAAAGAACATACCTGACCTTTCTATTGTATCATAACATTTGACATTTAAGATCAAACTTTAAAAAGAAAAACTATTTCATTCATTAGTTGCACACTGTAATAATTAGAATTATGTCTTCTATAGTTCCTACGTTATCGTCACACAGTAACGTGTAAAGATAACGGTACCGTGACGGTAGTGTAAAATCCGAACACGGTCGTCAGGAATTAACAATAGACAATCTTCTACGAAGACTTGCGATTCTTATTTTAGTTATGCAAACCCATAAATACGTTCAGCTTTTTAGACTTGTTTGTGTTTTACCTGTCAAGATCTGCTACTTGTCGACAAAATTGAATGATTGTAACGATTTACGACATAGTTAGAGCATTATATTGCTTATATGGTAATCGAGTGCCGTCGAGTATGTCTTGGGTGTTACTTTAGAGTCGAGATGAGAAAGATAACCATATTAAATGTAAATGCTAACAACGGCCTTAAATTGTAATTGACAATTGCGGGATTACTTTGGTAGATAAGCTTAGTGATACAACAATCGAACAGAGAGAGATTGAATTCTGTGGGAGGTAGTGATCTGTATCTTTATTTGAGCCCAGGGGAAGGTGTGTACGTACATATGTTGTAATTACTTTCGTTAAACTGTACGGACTACAGACAGAGATCACTAGCGGCTATTCTACGTCGTTGTTCAGATTTCTACGATGGCTTGTTAGTTCCATTAGGGTATTTCGACATTTTCACTTTGTTTATTTTTGTACTTTTGTATTTCAAACATTTTCAGCTTTGAAAATTGAAAACTAACTGAGAAATTCACCCGTGAAAGTGTTGGAAATTGAAAATCAACTGAGAAATACAAAGTGAAAAACAAAATTCAAAATCCCCCCATTGACACCAACAAGCCACCGTAGATCTGTATATTAAAAAGTGAATGAAAAAAAGAGTAAGTATTGGTGCCATTCAGATCACATCTGTGTAATTTTAGCAGATGACGTTTGCAATTCGTAGGCTCTTGGGGGTCGTATCTGATTCATAATCGTTCAATTTATTTTCATTGCAATCGTTTGATTCATCTGGGCATTTCCCCGTATCGTATTTATAGACACGAAGTGTTTACATTACATTGTAATTATTATTTTTAAATCAGAAATCTAATCGTAAATTTAGCCATTTGGGTAATATAAAAAACAGCGAGTTTTTTTTCATAGTTCCGTTATTGTTTCGTATATTTAGCATAAATATGGAACCAACGATGGCATAGATTGATCATGAAAGGAAAGTATTGTGTGCTTATCAATTAAATTTCTAAGAAATATCCGGAGATTTTTCATTCAATTTGTCAGATTGAATTACATATAGACTACCTACAGTTATTAGTTCAACATGTCACATATAGTTCAACCAACACAGAAACTGTCTTTACAGAAAGACAATAATTTTGATTTGCAAACTGTCATCATCATAGTTTTTGACTAATACTTACATAATTAAGGTGTAGTAATTTTCCTTAGTGTGCCTGTGACTAGACGCCGAGTAGGAATACAAAGTTATGACTATGTTGTGATGTGTCACAGGAATAGACGTCAAGATGGATGAATTGAGTACATCGTTAACTTTTACAATCGTTATCACAAAATCATATGTAATGTTTGTTAGATATAACGACTTTCTCGTAATATTATTTACCATGAGATATATTGAATCCCCTGTCAGTTTAAAACATATTTGTGCAGCAGTACATTAATTGGTACAATATATCAAATTGAGTTTTGGGTCCGCAACAAAATTAAGGATTTCAACTTGTTACTATACTATAGATAAAGCAGGCTTCTAACTCACATGTACAAAGTCCAATTATTGGTATTTCAATAATTTTCAGTAAATATGTTGTTGATTGCCTGATGGGCAAAATAATACCTCAGTTACAGCAAATTGCTAACAGTTAATTACGCATGCGCATACCGGAGTCAGATACAAACCGTCTGTGACATGATATTTTTGTTAATAAACCAAAATATGAAAATCAACTTCTGGAGTAAATTTTGACAACGAAACCGTGAGATGAAATAAAGTACATCGCTTTGACATAACGATGACTGTATTACGGTAAAAAATGATGTCACTAGATACCGTACTAAATTCCTGCAACTAAAGCATAAATTACATTGACAGAGACAATAATATAATTTAAAAGGTTGTGTGACGAATGAGTTCCATTTCAGGGAATGCATGCTAATTGAGACCATATCAAAAGATGTAAAGTGTATGACAGATATGAATGATAAACGTAATATATGACAAATGGTACATTTATCCATGTTTGTGATTCTATGATAACTGTGATTGATTGATTTCAATCTTTGATAATGTGATGGTATACGTATAGAATTTCAAATCCATAAGTTTGAGCGAGGAGACATTGACGAGATCTCGCGAGATGTAATGAATTATACTGTAAGCATTCTCGATCTCGCAAACCAGAGCTGTTACACTGCGAAATAATTGACGGTGCGTCTTGGACGGTGCAGTATAAGGGGCTGTTGTTTACCACGATGGACTGTGAATTATGAACGTAGAAGCTTCAAGTAGAGGCTTGATAATAAATCAGTCTTAGTAAGACAATGATATATGACCCTCATTTGTTTTCAATTTACAATCTCAATAGTATCATAACTTAAATATTGGCGTTTTTTCTTGTACGGGTATATGTAACATAATATATATATATATATATATATATATATATATATATATATATATATATATATATATATATATATATATATATATATATATATATATATATATATATATATATATATATATATATATATATATATATTCATATGAATGTGTCTCGCTGGAGAGAACAGTGTTCGATGCACACATTAGTACCGGGCATTATCTTCAGAAGATCGCTCGAAGCGTGAAACTCCTTATTCTTTTGAGTTAAGTATATATATATATATATATATATATATATATATATATATATATATATATATATATATATATATATATATATATATATATATATATATATATATATATATATATATATATATATATATATATATATATATATATATATATATATATATATATATATATATATATATATATATATATATATATATATATATATAGGAAGTCAGTGGTAAGATTTGTCCGTAGTACAGTATATATATATACATACATATATATATATATAGTTTTGGTAGTACTGGAACTCTTTCTTGGGTGTAACTCGGAGTTTCACGCATATTGCGATCATCAGACACACTCTCTCTCTCTCTCTCTCTCTCTCTCTATATATATATATATATATATATATATATATATATATATATATATATATATATATAGTTTTGGTAGTACTGGAACTCTTTCTTGGGTGTAACTCGGAGTTTCACGCATATTGCGATCATCAGACACTCGTATATATATATACACGTGTGTATCTCTGTGCGTGTCTCTGTGTTTATGTCTTTGTGTGATGGCCTTTGAATGTTCACATATCTAAAGTTGCATTCAATCATGTGACTGCAATGATTGATAATACCAACCGGTGATAGCTTACGATCACAATTTTTCTCTTCGCAAGTAAAAAATAAAGAAGCAATTCCTGCTTTATCAATGATTTTATTATATATTTATTTATTTATTTATCTATGTATATATCTATTTCAGTCTCAACACGTCAACCTTGTATATTAAAACATCATATTTTACACTATAGCAACGAATACTTATAAGCAAAGATACTATACAGTCACAAACAACGTAGGCACCAGATAACTCTACTCAAATTCCTTTATTTCAAAATCTGCAGCTGCAACAGATTTTACATTGACAAATAAATGTTTACTAAGAACTATGGCAACCAAAATGACGTCAGGGAGAAGAAAAGAGAAGAGAAAATAAAAGGATGATAGGCAATAGAAAAGGGATTTGATATAACAACCTTAGTTACGGTAATGCAAGAGATGAGATGAAAACTCGTCAGCATTGCAACCTTTAACTTTTCGCGTTTGTTTACACTGCGCGTCCGTCAGATGGATTTGATGACATCTCCCAGACGCCGAGAATTTGTTGACAGGCCTGAGACTGAGAAGAGTTATAGGGCACCTACGACTCTACGTTGAACGGTACAGAATCTTTTCTGTGTATATATATTGCATGCAGTAACATAAGTTACGGTGATGGATAAATAAACATGAAAGTATGAGAACAAATTTTACCCTGTATAGAATATTAGAAAGAAATCACGTTGAAATTGAACAAGATTTTCGTTCTTAGCAATATGTCGTTCACAGTGTAAGGTGATAATACAATGCTGTGTTAGCATTTTATATTGTCAATTACGAAACTCCATGCATGGTCAATAATATTAAAAATTAAAATAATATTCAGTGATTGAAGTTTAAAAGTTTTTCTTTTTACAATTTACATTCCATTCTTATTAAATTCATTTTAATATATATTAAATGAAGTAATTAAATTGTATAAATAACATCAAAACACTGTTCTAATTAGCCTTGTTTCTAAGACAACAACGTAAGCTTCTTATATGAATTAAAGAAAATGCGTGTTCTAGTCTTCAGAACTTGGTGTCGTCGAAAGTGTCAGTTTCTGGACTCACTGTGTCAAAACTCATGGTTTGCACCCCTTCTTGCCGTAACTGCCAAAAAAAGAAGATAGTTGGAATCAATCACAAATGTTTATACAACGCAAGAAACTGGCAAGAGCGCCCCCAACGACGTGTGTTGTTTCCTTTATGCCATATCACGAGATTACATATGCAATACATTGACTTCATGTACTAGTGCACGTTTCGTTAACAATGCATTACGTGGGCAAACCATGCAGTTTCAGTATAGACATCTACAGGTAAACCCACTTATAGGACCCAAATATACAAGCGCCACCATTAAGCTTCGGAAGATAATAACAGAATAAAAAGGCCGACAACTGTTTATTTTATATAAACTAAAGTAAATAAATATGAATTACAAAAAATATATTACCACTATATATATCTAGATAAGTTGTCCTAGCAATTTGTCACGTAGTGAACATCCAAACGGTAAACCTATTAAATGGTAACTTTAAATTAGAATGCGTCTCGGGACCCAATTTCCCTGAAATAAAGTTCTTCAACTCTCTAGAAATTTGTGGTTCACCGTCTTGTTTTAAATAAAATTGACAATCTTTTTATTTTCCCAAACAAATAAGTATTCAATGGCCGTATCGGATAGTAAAATGGCTTAATTTGGATATGATTCTGACATTTTTTTCAAAAACTCCTGATTTTTCTTGATTTTAACTGAAAATGAATTGAACGTTTTTCAACTTGTTTTTGAAAATTTTCATTCCAAAGCACATACTGTGTTATAGTTAAAGTACGTATAGACTGATTTAATGTATAAGAAGAGTTTGTCTTACTCAGTACAACAGATCCGATATATTCTGAAAGTAGTGACTCCTGGTGGGATACATGTACACTTCATGCATGGGTAGTCTTCATGTTGAATTTTATCAACCAGTGAGCACCCTTCAACTAAATCAAATAGAACGTTATGATTCAAAGGTAAAGTCCGTCCAGTCAGACTGTATTGATTACTGCTATGAACTTAAAGTAAAAGTCCAGTCAGACTTATTTCTGCCTTTATTACACTTGCATTGATTACTGCTATCAACTTAATGGAAAAGTCCGGTCAAACTTATTTCTGCCATCAGTACACTTGTTTTGATTACTAATATCAACTCACATAAAATTGGGTGATTAAATTAAAGAAGTCCTACGGCACTTGATGTGTGTCACGAGAATAACCTGCAAGGGTTTATGGGAAAACCTCATTTGATGACGTCATAATCTCTTTCTCTTAACAAACGCAAAGGGTTATTGGCATTCGTTTACATAAGTAGTTTAAGTAGGTCGGTACAAATTTGCTGTTAGTATAAAATATTTTAACATTGGAACTAGTCTATACTAATCATATACGTAAAGTTTATTAACAAAAGACGGAAACACAAAAATCATCATTTACTCACTTAGTTTATAATATATACATTAAACTTACCTTCCTCGAAAAAGCAATCGGGCTTTTCAGAAACGACCAGGCAACAGAATAATAAGATAGAGATGAGGTAAATGATATTAGATTTCGCCATGTTTACACACAAAGTACTCTGGAAAAAAAGGACGAGTTTGTATATCAACTGTTAATATTATTACACACACACACACACACACACACACACACACATTCAGACACACACACACACACACCTCACACTAACATACACTCCCAACTATAAACAATACACCAAATACTCCTTGGATGGTATTGAATTGAATTTAACCGAATCGAAATTTATTTCCCACACAAGAGTAAACATATAAATAACAAGTGAACATTAACATCCAAAAAAGAAAACGGATAAGAGACGAGAAAATAGTTACTAGAAAATATTACCTTGTTGATATGACTCCAACGCAGTCCTGTTGTCAAAATGGGTATTTCTTGTTCTTCACTTTAATATGATACTCTATCACGTCTGTACTGTACTGTGTTAATTGCATAAAGTCATTCAAATCGCATACAATACAAATTTACTTTGAATTTTTTGTCACTGTGCAAAGTCGACGGTACTATAAATGTGGGTTTACACCGGAAGTGCCCGCATTTTTACTAAGAAAACACATTGAAGACGACAGTTTTAACCCAGAAACATGTTATTTTACTCGTCATGTGTGTTCTCAATTGTAGATATAAACTAACAAACACGTATGCTCAGTTACAATACATTTATGATGAACCAATGTTTACGTAACGCCATGGCCAATTCACAATTTCACCACGGTACTTTTTTATGTAGTATATGATGGGATGTAGATAATCACGAGTGAGTGAGTGAGTGAGTGAGTGAGTGAGTGAGTGAGTGAGTGAGTGAGTGAGTGAGTGAGTGAGTGAGTGAGTGAGTGAGTGAGTGAGTGAGTGAGTGAGTGAGTGAGTGAGTGAGTGGGTGGGTGGGTGGGTGGGTGGGTGGGTGGGTGGGTGGGTGGGTGGGTGGGTGGGTGAGTGAGTGAGTGAGTGAGTGAGTGAGTGAGTAAATGAGTGAGTGAGTGAGTGTGAGTGAGTGAGTGTGTGTGTGTGTGTGTGTGTGTGTGTGTGTGTGTGTGTGTGTGTGTACATGTGTGTGTGTCTTTCAAAACCTACGCAGCCCATATTTCTATGAGCTAAGGGGGTTGCGATGAATACATCTCAGCAAAGATCGCCCATCGAAAATCATTTGTTCCTCTTTGCATCTAGATCTCATACCACTGCCATGTATAAGCTCATCTTCTCATAGCAGATAGTTCGAAATTTTGCCATCGTCGTGACTGGTATCATTGTGCACTGTCGTGCACGCACGTGCATAAGCACACGTTTAAAATGAAAATATTTGCATACAAGGGTCAAATTTCTGTTCTATTTATCATTTAGCCGAGACTTTCTTTTAACAGCACTGACTCACGAAAATGGCACTCTTAGCTCTAGACTTCTGTGAAAATTAATAAGTGTACACTTATGGGTTTTCAATGTTGTTACATTTCACACTACCACAGGTAGGTAGAATTTATTCCCTGATTTTTTTGATAGAAATGGTTATATTACCTGTGCTAAAATGCCCTGTAGTGTCAGAAAGATGCGTACATGCACATGTACAATAGTGTTGTACATGTACAATAGTGTTGAGGGAAAACAAAAGTTAGTTTAACTTTCTCCCAGAGGTGGCGCTCAATTCCGTGAAAACCACCTGACAAATAATCACATGACAAAGATCCTGTCTTCAAGGTCGTATGTTTATTTACGCACGTTGTCCCGCGATTGACAAGCAGCCGTAATATTTTCGCAAACATTCATCATGCTGAGTTTCATACTGTTTTTATTCATTCTGTCTGCATTTGAGGGATGTCCCGATGCTGCTCCATCACCAAATCGCCTCTCTGTGATCGAGAACCGTATTCAAGCAGCATTTCCCACACTTGCTTTTCTAGCTGACAACACTCTGAAGTTTTCAGCCATCCACCGTGATACTGGGAAGTGGTCTGATTGGCTTGACCTTAAGTCACCTACCGGAGTACATATCATTTCAAACCCAGTGTCGATCCACGGTCATAAAAATGAAAGCTTAGTTTATGTGCAAGCGGCAGACGGACAAATCTGGTACGTGCAACAAAACCTGGAACGTGAAATAGTTCAACCTACTTTTACAGAGTGGAAGAAACTTACACCTACTTCAAAAATTCCCTTCGAGAGTGGCGTTAGTTTGAGCGGTAAAGATTCAGTAACAATTGACTATTTTAAAAATCGCCTTGTGGTGTTCGCCCGATCAGTTAGTCAAAATTCAAGTCACCTATACTGGAGTAAAGAAAACACAACTGGTGATTTTCTAGACTGGGTAGAGATAGGAGGTCGTGATGCTCATCTTCACAGCGATGTAGCAGTCGTGTTCAACCGTTTCTCAGGATACTATGAAGCTTTTGCTGTGATGGGGGATGGTAAACCATACCGTACTTGGCAGAGAGATAACAATAAGTGGGCTGACTGGCGACGTCACGGTAGGTTTAGTTGGACACTTTGAGAATGATGATGATGATGATGATGATGATGATGATGATGATACTTTTCTAAAAAACAAATAGGACTGGTCACTCAATGAGAAACAGAAAAAAAACATGGCATTCAAGAAAAAATGGGTGTCTTATTGAGATAGAAAATAGCATGTATATTTTCCGCAAAAAAACAATTTTTCATAAATTTCAAAAACAATATCAGTTCTCACTAGAAAAATAAAACATCACATTCTTACTGCGAAAAAAGCCAACCATACTCCATACACAGCATATACTGTTGAAATGATTTCTGTTGTTTAAAGAAAGTCAAAAATGTAGATATTGATACTTTATGTTTGTGTCATATCTTCCATACAGTTATCTCATAGCAGTATTCTATGGGGTAGCACTCACAATTCTCTTAAACTCTAAAGCTGATTGCAACAAATAAACCAACTTTAGTTTCACTTCACTAAAAGTTTGTTGACCCTATGATGTCATCCTAGTTCACCTCAAAAGAAGTTTGTTGACCCCTCCATGACCTCAGGTCTATTGACTCTTCATTTATCATTCTGTTCATGGTAATTGCTGTCCCAGTACAAACAAACAAGTAAATTGACCTCATCCTTGAAAAGAAGACAAAATAGCTTCTTGGTTCAAATCCAAGAAATTCTTGGTCAGAATGTGCAAAAAATAAGGGTGGAAGATTGAAAATTGCCTACTTCTTTGAACAGTTTATGTAGATATAGTTTGATTGTAGGGCTTCTTCACTTGAATTACCTTGACTTACTGTTTGTTAGGACATCCTGTGTAGAGTGTTCTAAACTATGTACACATTGCTATGTACACATTAGAAGAGACATCAATTAAATATGTTTGTGACACATGTGCAAATGTTTGAAGTATATGTCCCTTCTACTGCCTTTTTTCATAATTTTTATTTCATTTTATATATAATATAACATATTTACAATAAAATGAATACAATTTTCATTAAGAGCAACAAATGTTTACTTGCTTCTGTATTCATTCCTGTCAAGTCATGTGAGTGCAGTGGCTGTGTTAAAACATGATAAAATGTTGTGTTATAGTGCCCTCTGGTGTCCACCAGATATAAAGTGTTCTTTTTTGAATTGTGGATTTGTATCATCCCCATGTGTTTCATACATCATGTGAACATCTGGAAATTTCAAAATGGGGAAAGACAGACCATTTCATAAAATGAAAAGTGAATTGTTCAGTCTTTCTTCGTGAAGACATAAAGCAAGGTTTTGTTTATTATTCAGGTGATACTCAGCCAATGGCACTAAAAACAAGTCAACCTGTCTCTCACCCCAAAAGTCACTCTTTCTTTAATGATGTCTTGGAAGTTTTTATTCTTGGATCTGATGGTCATTTACATCATATTTATCAAACTACCTGTGATAAAGTGGACAATCCATGGGGTTACTGCACCTGGGGTGTCTGGAGTAAAATTGGTGATACAGCACCATCAGGGTCCAAGGTAAACGCATTGACTGCTGGGAATAATATACATAAAGGGAATGAGGTATTCACAGTGGATAGCAAAGGAAGGTAAGTGAAATAAATAACTTTTTATAAGTACGGGTTCAAGTGGCCATATGGATGACAAATGGGTATTTATTTTGGATTTTGAATTATTTTTGATTATTATTTTTTAATAAATGAAAAACAATGTGAAATAACATTATACTAAATCCTTGTAACTCAATAAATTGCAAAACAATAAAAAATGTATAAATTATTTGGTATTGTCTTTACCTGGCATTACCAGAGAGTTGTGTATTGCAAATGTTATTTATTTGTATATGAAAGAACATATTAAAATATCTTATCTGATATATTAGCATAATAGGGTGATGAAACACTTATGTTTGATTTGGAAACAAAATTCATTGTTTTTCTTGTGTTATACTTTCCCTCGATTTTGTACAGATACAGATTGAGTTCAAAGAAAAGTTATATTTTCTTTAAATATTCAATAGATTGACCACGTCATCATCATGGGTGTTCTTCTAATTACTCCCCCACCCCCACTACCCCACCCCACCCCACCCCACCCCCACTACCCCACCCGACCCCACTCCACCCCACTACCCTACCCCCACTCCACCCCACATGAAGGATTAATAGAGTCTCCACATTAACAAATCTTTATGTAATACTATCAGTGAGGGCCACAAACTGATTATATTACATTTGGTAATTTTTTGGCAGACTTCCTTGTTAATGATTGATTGGATGACATACAGTCAAATATCCAAGAAACTCTCTAGTAATTCTAGCATTAAGTGTAATAACAGCACTATCAAAAATTTTCATCAACTTTAAAATTACACTAGTTTTCTATGAATATTTTAGTCATTGCTTTATGTAAGTATTTTCACTCAACTAGTAAACACTATACGAAAAGTCAAATTTACCCACCTTTACCCAACCTTTACCCTAGGTGAGACGCACCTAACCACCATCTCTGTCCAGGGGTAGTACGAGACGAAGTAACACTTTTGACTGTTTCTACAACCCCCAGGTGAGAGATCACCGGGGGTAAATTAAGTCAAAGGTGCTACTTCGTCTCATACTACCCACATTTACACATCCTCTGCCCAAGATTTACCCCGGTGGAAAGATAATGGTCAAATATGACTTTTCGCATAGTGAAAACTTTAATAAACTCAGTTTGTTCAACGGCAAAAGAGACAGGAATAATCTACAGTTGATAATGGAATACTCTCAGTAGTGAATTATTTATGACAAGATAGATAGATTTGATAGATATAAAGTATTAAATATATAAAACTCTGACACCTTTCAGGACATTCAGTTACCCATTATAAACCTGCACCCTTTACTTTTGTACAACCACGTATAACAATAATTCATTTATCAGTTCAAGTTACAGCATACATACTCCCACAAAATTTTCCAAATGTCAAGTTAATTTTCTCATTGTGTTTGTACTTTACTTCCTGCTATTTGAAGTGTAATAGCAAATTTGGTGTAAAACACAAATCAGTCATTTTATGATTAATTGTATTTTCGTTTTTTTACGTACAATTATGAATCAATGAGGCGTCTATAGTTGTAACACAATATATGAGTTAATCCATTGTATGACCTTTAAATGGCGGCATTTCAAAGGTGATCATTCCTGAACAATGACATTTACACATGGAGAGGAGATCAAGTTTGACTTAAAAAATTGATATTTCAAATGTCAAATTGTGTAAGGATATTATGAATTATCAATGCATACATTGATTTAAATATGACATTTGTTTACACTCATTCTGAGTAAGAAATATTTTCATGATCAGAAACCTACATACAACTCGATCATTAAAAATAAACTAATATTCACATTTCCTCTAGCTACCAATACTTCTAGTGATCATTGATTCATAATTTACATGATACTAATTGCAAGCTTAAGTGGTTGCTATGACAACCTTGACTCTTTTCAACTGTTAAGAGTCTTCAGCTCTACTCACTTGTGAGATTTACGTTATATAGATTTCAACCACCTTACACCTACATATACCATTAAGCCTGATTATAACCATAATATAAGTACTTCATTCAACTCACTAGGGATGACTTTAATACTCTTATACTCTTATACTGGCAGATATCTGAATGAAATTTTCTAAAAAAATGCAATGAAATGTAGTTCCATATAAACTGAAATGCCCCCCTACCTACTACCTGTGGTTTTCATTTACACATAGGATGGTAGTTAAATGCCACAGTGTCATGTTCATCCACCACAGTCAATGCCCCCCTACCTACTACCTGTGGTTTTCATTTACACATAGGATGACAGTTAAATGCCACAGTGTCATGTCCATCTACCACAGTCAATGCCCCCTATCTACTACCTGTGGTTTTCATTTACACATAGGATGGTAGTTAAATGCCACAGTGTCATGTTTATCCACCACAGTCAGCGTATGAATTACTCTGCATGTAATTAAACATTTTAAGAACATTCACAACACATTAATTGTCACCGGTACTACCGGTATTATGGAAAAGAGGAAAGTTTGGAAATGAACAGAATACCATGAGCTAAACATACACACTCGTTCAATGGTAATTTTTAGGGTCTATGAAAAGTTTAAATGACATACTGAATTTATGGTCAGAATTCCAACTTTCATCAGCATGTACTAGTACTACATCAAAATCAAGTCATTAAGGACTATTTCTACTGTTCTATCTTTGATGTTTTTATGATAGTTTTGGCTATATTTCTATTCCCTTTTATAATTACTCAAAACATCCTGTTTTAATCACTGATTTTAATGAGTACAAAAATGGAATTGTTGGAGTCAAATGGGTCCTTATCAGATTGTCATAGGTTGTCATAGTAACCAGTTACCTTACAGCAAACAATATTTCCTGAACAAGGCCATGAAAATATTATAGATATGCATCCCATTAAGAACATGCAGAACCAGGGCAGAGTGACATGCTAAATGTAATAGTTATAAATATAGGGACCATATCACATTATTGCAATAGTTCTGAATGCTTAGTTTGTTTCAGGACAGATAAACCATTGCCTGTAGAAAAGTTCACCATTTCACAATGGAACGTCTGAACGGGTCAGCTGTTCAACGGTTGGGTCCACTTCTGTAATCACACTCACTACCCCACATGATTACTCACTATCCCCACATGATGAGTGCATTATATAAACGGAATGAAAGCCTGGATTTTTTCAGGCAAAGTATACATGCACAATAAATAATGATTTGGGAAATGGCTACATAATCACACTGAAAACCATGTTGTTGTAGACATTCAGCATCACAAAAAGTAAAATCCAGATAGTTTCTAGGAAGTCTATAGAATCAGATCCTAAATGGGTCATTGAAGGCTTTAAAAGCACCCTAAACCATGGATAATTTTCAATTATAGGCTTGTATGACCTTCAGTTCAAATGAGCTGAAACCCAAGCCCTCCTACAAATTTAATATGATTTTTGAGTGCAGTAATCTAATTCTGTCCTTTAATCTCATTTTCTGTGTACTTATTAGTTTGTGGCATACATGGCAACTGGAAAAAGGTGACAGTTGGAAGAATTGGGAAGAGGTTGGAACCCCAGGATCCGGGAAAACAATAATATCGCTTCCTTTTATAGCAAATGATAAACAAGAGTGGTGGATGGCATATGTTGTCGACTCTGTCAATCAAGTAAGAATTTATTCAAAATTAAACAGTTTATCTTCTTGTATTAATGTAGAATGCACCTTGGAATTATGATATAAAAATTTAGTTATTTTAAAATCCAATATGGCCACCGAATTCTCTTTCATTATTAGCTATCTTGACAAATAGATTGTTTTATTCTTTGGCAGGTTGCTGTAGTTAAACAGGAGAAATCACTGAATGTTTCTAATACAAGTATTCAGTATGGTAATAATCTGACTGTGTCCTGGTCTATACCAACGGACGAAGCCACAAATAAAGACTGGATTGGAATCTATCCCGATGCTGCCGACAATGACAAATATTTAGATTTCAGGTAATAGCACATATGTTAAAACGTGACTCCATTTTGAAACTGTAAGATGCAACCTGAAAATTCTTATCAGATACAATACTTGTCAGAGCTGTCTGCAACTGTAACTAATTTTGCTGAATAATTCTAAAATTGTCCTCATATTTATCAACTCCAGAAGAATCTATCTTAATTTTATGTTTTGAAAAAACTATCGGTGTAGTTGCAATAAGGTGACATTTGTCTGTTTTCTGTAGGTATGTACAGGGAACTATCGGTGTAGTTGCAATAAGATGACATTTGTCTGTTTTCTGTAGGTATGTACAGGGAACTATCGGTGTAGTTGCAATAAGGTGACATTTGTCTGTTTTCTGTAGGTATGTACAGGGAACTATCGGTGTAGTTGCAATAAGATGACATTTGTCTGTTTTCTGTAGGTATGTACAGGGAACTATCGGTGTAGTTGCAATAAGATGACATTTGTCTGTTTTCTGTAGGTATGTACAGGGAACTATCGATGTAGTTGCAATAAGATGACATTTGTCTGTTTTCTGTAGGTATGTACAGGGAACTATCGGTGTAGTTGCAATAAGATGACATTTGTCTGTTTTCTGTAGGTATGTACAGGGAACTATCGGTGTAGTTGCAATAAGATGACATTTGTCTGTTTTCTGTAGGTATGTACAGGGAACTATCGGTGTAGTTGCAATAAGGTGACATTTGTCTGTTTTCTGTAGGTATGTACAGGGAACTATCGGTGTAGTTGCAATAAGGTGACATTTGTCTGTTTTCTGTAGGTATGTACAGGGAACTATCGGTGTAGTTGCAATAAGATGACATTTGTCTGTTTTCTGTAGGTATGTACAGGGAACTATCGATGTAGTTGCAATAAGATGACATTTGTCTGTTTTCTGTAGGTATGTACAGGGAACTATCGGTGTAGTTGCAATAAGATGACATTTGTCTGTTTTCTGTAGGTATGTACAGGGAACTATCGGTGTAGTTGCAATAAGATGACATTTGTCTGTTTTCTGTAGGTATGTACAGGGAACTATCGGTGTAGTTGCAATAAGATGACATTTGTCTGTTTTCTGTAGGTATGTACAGGGAACACAAAACCCAAAGAAGGATCCAGTACCAAAGGGAAGTGTAACAATGCAGTCATTCTTACCAGATGGGAAATACAATGTCAGATATTTGGTGAACAGACAGTTTCTCAACGTTTTAAACACCGGTAAGTTTGATGTAGATTGTGACCTTTTAAGAAGCCTTGTGACCCAGGTCATGACGTCTTTTAGTGTTCAAGATAATATAATACATGACCTTATACATGTAGTTGACAAGTGACTCAAGCCATGTCCTTCTATAGGTGTTAGTAGTCTAGACTTATACCTGTAGAACGTTTGCTACGATATCTATCCATGTTTTCTACAATACCTGTCCACGTTTTCTAAGATCACTATCCTCTCCACATGATATAGTCAAACTGACAAATTCAATCACCGAAAATCTGGCTAAACTGACTTCGGCAAGGGAGAAGAGTACATGTTAGTAGTAGTCCATGACAGACCATAGAGGGTGTATGGACAGACTGACAGGAAGTTGTAATTGGTTACTTTATTCAGACAATTGCTCATTAATATTCAATACAGTTGTTTTGACGTTTATATCAAAATGTCAATACCATTAAACATTGCTGTCAGGGGTAAGCACAGAATCTTGTGGTAGAGTAACTGAATTTGACCATATGGTGGAGATGATCGTAGTGATCGGAAACTAGGTGTCAATGACCTGATCATGAACCTAGGTGCACCCAGTTATGATGACATTATATGTACCCATGCCAATGAATCTGTACTTCTTAGATGCTCAGTACCAAGAAATTATGATCTTTACTTTGGTCAGAAAAGATTGTTTCTATTTTGAGTCCGAGATGTGACTTCTTCTTCTGGCATAATGACTTGAATTTCCACATATTTTCCAGATGTCCGATATTCCAATGGATCAAGGGAAGCAACCTGGATACAGCTGTACAAGGGATTAGCAGTAGGTCTGGGTACCAAGAACACTAACCTAGTAGAGTGTGTAGAGGATGGTAACAAAACAGTGGAAACGTTCATCCAGTCTTTTGAAGCATTTGAAAACAGAGAGGTAATTAAGATGGGGCTGATGTATAAAAAAGATTCTGCCAGGAAAGGAAGAAGAGTGCTGATATATAAGAAAAAGTGCTTTGGGGAGGATGGGGAAGGGCTGAGATATATATATATAAAACTCTTTCAAGCCCTATTGATTCAGTATTTGCATAATTTTTCAACTTTATTCTTGTTCATCAACAAAACTATACTATGGTACGAAAATATCTGAATTCATATTAAGTGTGGTTATGTAAAATAAATAATTATGCATGTTCCTGATAATGTTTCATGGAGTATGCCCTCTTGTGGTGACTTTATGAAAGCACCAGTCAGTGGATAGACATCTCAGATGTTTTATTGCTAATATTAACATGATTAACAGTAGAATAAAATCAAGCCAAAGGATATAGCAATTAATGGAAGCCTTATATCAAAGTTGGTGTGGGGTATAATGAGAACTGATTCCTTTGAGAAGAGATTTAGGAGTTGAAAGTTCTGATCAAATCTAACAAGAGTGGACATGTTGTGGAGTCAAGATTTCCATCACATATCAGATGTTGTGAATGCATTATGCCCCAAACCAAATCTTTGTTTGCTTACTGCATAACAGATGACTATCAGAAATTACTTTTAGTTTGCCATGTCTGATGCTGCTACAGATCAAGATAATGGTTGGCATGACAACAACCTATTTAGATAGATTTACAGTTTCAGTCCAAAAAAAATCTAGGTTGCTCAGGATAAATATTCAGATGAGTGTAAATTATTCTAAAATTGTTTGTTTTTGTTTTGGAACATTAGGATTTGACGACTGAAATTTGCAATTTTGGGATTCAAAAAACCAAAGCGATTTAGTAGTATGTTCAATACATTGCAAAGGTTTGAAAATAGAAGTTGAGATAATTTAACAAAACCCCAAGGCATAACAATGAATTTTTTGGTCATACAAAAATTATTTTTTATTTTAATTTTTACTGAAAATACAAAAGAATATGACAGAACTGCATGACACATGAGTGCAAGTGTAGCAAACTTAGGGTATTTGCATGACTACTTGCTGTGTTCCCTGCCCTGTGCCCATACTTTCACAATTGTAGCGATAGAAAACACTGCAAGCATGCATGAGTACCAATAGCACTGAGTACCCACAGTGACACTCACATACAGCATATGGGCTTTTGTTATTATTACATAATTTGTTTTATCCAAAACAGCGAATTTCCATAAAATCATTGTAATGTGCAATCATGCGATTTGTGTACAAGGAATAAAAAAACATACTCATTTGAATATAATTTGCATACAGGTATGCAGTAATGCTTTTGGTATCACACTCTAGTGCAAATATCACTAATGTACACATGCACCAGTGCAAGTAATCACTGGTATGTATGATAATGTAATAACATTACGACAAACAATAAGTATAACCAAACAGGGAGTGTGTCAGCTGAAAACACATCATTTGACACAGAACTGAGTTTCAATAAACTGGCACACACAATGTTTGATATAAAATGTCAGTACATTCATCAGTGTATTTTTTATTTAGTTTTTTTTTCATTTATCAATATTTTTTGTGTCTTTTGCAGGTTTACCATGGCTTACACCTTCTAGGCCTAGCATTGGAAGATGTAGCCAAGACACTGGTGACTTGTCTGGAGACTGATATTGCCAAAGCCATGGAGAAATTCATTGCTGATCTTATAGCTTGCACTGAGGGTGACTGTCTCAAATTCACTATTGATCTGCTGAACGAACTTCTGATTATATTATACGAAGATATTTATGAAATATTTGGTGATATTAGAGCAGCATCAAATTGCTTTAATTTGGTTAAAGCCTATGAACAGGGTGGTTTATGTATTGGTAGAGTAGTGCAAGCTTGTATTTCATTGCCCAAATAGTGGACTAAAGATACAGGTTTGTATTTGGATATTTGTGAGTACACCATTTAGTCATTAATGTTTTCAAGTAGTTTTAAATCGGTCAAAAAGTAGTATGGATCCAGTTTCTCTGATTATTTTCTGGCAACAAATTATATTAAGTTTTGTAGAAATTGGTTAAATTACATATAATTACTTGTCTGATGTCATATTTCCTATGATGCCTTGTCATGTCGTGGTACATCCTTTCTGTAAAATATTTTCGGCAGCTTTTATAAAAGTCAAATATTTACATGTGAGAATTTGTATCAGAAAATTCAATTTTATTAATAAGCCATATTTCCAAAAAATAGTGTGAGATATTTAAAAGAAATTTGTTGCGAAGATGTGCCATGTGAAATTATTAAATATAAAATATTAAATGAGTACCCAGTCCCAGATCTTACAATTTTGAACAACTCAAACTGAAAGGTGAACTTTTTGTTCTGCAAATTTTTTGCCAATTGTGATTAAAATTTCTTTTTTTTTATAAACTTACAAATGTCTTGTCTTGTTTTGGTTTATTGTGTGGTTCTGATTACACTCAATTTTAGATTATATATTTATTTATTGTTTTTTCATATGTGAGTGTCTACTTCAGGTAGTTATGTTTTCTGTTGTTTTCCATATGGTCTCTGTGTTATTGGTTTCTTCCTATCAGATGTACAGCCATTACAGATTGGAAGAACAGTTTTAGTGTTTTTTAAAGTTGATGTCAGTTTTTGCATTCACTGTTTCTTGTGAGACTTCACAATTTTTGCGATTTTATTATTTTTTTCTTGAATACGTAAAAAAGTTTAGGGTCAGCAGTGAAAAACTAGGTGGGATCGGGCAACCGGAACCAAACAATTTTTTATAGGCCTTAGGAAAATCAGTAAAGTAATTTTCATCAATTTTACATTGTGCAAACCTCTCTAACATAGAGTTGTGAAAACTGGTAATTGTGCCATTACAAGAGGCCTGCTGTACACTTGGGCAAAGCAGTCTGGGAAACAAGCAAAGTTAGAAGCTTCATATAATTCTTGAAACAGTAGCCTCAGCATCGTTTGGGTCAATATTAAAGAGGTGTCACAACTTTTATTGTTTCCCAGAATTGCCCAGTGTACAGCAGGTCTGTTCTAACTTACTTCTAAGCCATTTTTAGCCATTTTTTCTAACTTAGAGAGGTCGCACAATGCAGGATTGGATTGTCTAGGTCCCCTAAGCATGCAGCAATGCTGTTATGAAATCAGATTGATTGTTTTTTCCTGTTTTAAGAAGGATTTTCCAACCACATTGCTTCCACACAACAGAGGAAGGACATTTCTCCCACAATACTACCATGTGTGACATTCACAGCAAGGTTCAGTAAACAACATTCTCCTAACTATAAACTTGCAGACCACCAGGAAGATTACAGGACTATGTAGGTGTTCTCTCATGTCAATTGCCTTTATATGTGTATGTTTATATCCAGGCAACTGTTAACTGTAGGCTTAATTCATTTGCTCTGATGTAGTGATTCTTCTTGTCTCACTGAAGGAGGTCTCCCTAATTAACAGCTTGTAAAATCAGACAGGCTTCCATTACTTTATAATGTACTTTTTCTGATTCTTGGTAACCATAGAGATTATGGTTTGTTGCTTGAAGGGCTTGGCTGTGGATCTGTATTTGGTTATTGTCTGAGGAAAACAATGTTTGAACCTTGATATTTATGGTTCAATCCTTCATATTAGCTGAATTTATAACCATTGCTTGTTTACTAATATTGATAGTATGTGTGATGTTCATAGTAAACAAACTATGTAAAGAATCGTAATTCTGGTACAATTTCTTGTTTGTCAACAAATTACATAATGTTGGATATTGAGAGATTTCTGATCACTGAGTATATTGATAAATTACCTGAATAGATTTGAACATAAGTAAAATATTGAACTCAAAATTATCAAATATATTCCAATTGTAGCTGTGTTTTACCTGACATCTATTTTTGGTCATCATTTTGAGATTAAATTGTAGAAACAAGCAATTTTCAAACATTTCAAATGAGTAGAATGAGTGCTGAGAGTCACAGTCCATGGTTTATTTAAGAACCTAGACCATAGATAGCATTTCCAGGCACTCTGATAGTAAATTGAATGAAAAATCTTTCTTATCCCACTTTGACATGTATATCTAACAGATACATTATACATTTCAGTCAAATTTCTATAGCCATTTTCCAGAGCAATATTGTTTTGTTCAGTTAGTAGCACTGAATGACTAAAGCACACCACAGACTTTGGTGAACAAATATTAAAGTTTTGTTTTGAAACAATCCAGGCTGGAGGCTTGGTGAATGTCAAGTGGCAAAGAGTTGCATAGTTTGAGGGTGACATATGAGAATGAACCACCTCCATAGGTGTCTGGTTTCTAATCTATTGTTGTAAGAAGATTCTTGTTTGCAGAATGTAGAGTGTGACTCGGTGTGTATTTTTTTATTGTTGTATAATTTATAATAATGCGATGATTCTGATATGTTGCCATAAAATGTAAATTATTGTTCATTCCAGCAAAGGTACAGCAACAAATTCATCAAAATATAAGATAGAATTGGTCAAATAAAGACCTCATGAAGATGTTTTCATTTTTACAACAGTTGGTTAAAGGATTGTATTGTATTCACTTTATTTCTGTATGTTATTTTTGTATGTTTTATGGTTGCTATGCCATGTTGTTATGCCATTGTTGCTATGTCATGGTTGCTATGCCATGTTTGCTATGCCATGTTTGCTATGCCATGTTGTTATGCCATGGTTGCTATGCCATGTTGTTATGCCATGGTTGCTATGCCATGTTTGCTATGCCATGTTGTTATGCCATGGTTGCTATGCCATGTTTGCTATGCCATGGTTGCTATGCCATGGTTGCTATGCCATGTTGTTATGCCATTGTTGCTATGCCATGGTTGCTATGCCATGCAATCAAGATTGTAATTACAATATGTTATACTATTTATTGCATGCTAGACACAATTTATTTTGTCAATAACCCACATTCCAGTAACCCCCACACACACCCACACACACACCCACACACACATATATAACATGACATTCAATACAATGCTATTGCCTAAAGCACTGCAGAATATTATGTACAATGTAGTGTAATAATGCTATAAGTTAGCATTATTCAATCTCCTGCAAACTATAAATATGTAGCTCAAACTCAATCCTGTAATGTCAAAGTGTGCCATTGGAGAAGGGGGTTATCAGCTTGTCAGCTAATCTAAGATTTCCTGTTGGAACATACAATCGAAATCGAGTTAGTTCAATCAGATACAGAGGTGCAGCATGATTGATGATTTTGAAAGTGGTTAGCAGAATTTTGAATTTGATCCTTGCTTCAACAGGAAGCCAGTGCAAGTTGACTACATGTAGTACTGGAGTGATGTGATCAAACTTGCGTATACAACTGACAAGGGCAAGGCGTGCAGCAGCAATTTGATGTCTGTAGACAATTAATTTGATCTTCAATTTAATATTCTGTACGAGAGACTGTTACAATAATCAAGGTGGTACATTACAAATGCATGGATGGATTTTTCTGTAGTCTTTCCAATTCTGTGCAACGCGAAATAACCATTTCTGCATATTTGGCCAATTTGATTAGACATGGAGCCATTGCTATTAAGAATCACACCTAGATTAGGAAGAAGTGATATTAATCTCACTATTTAGCTCTGCTATATGGGATTTTAGATGTGAAGAGAAATGAACAACCTCAATCATCTCTTTGGCATAGTGTTCATCATGACATCATTAATTTACTTTATATGTGAGATGTAAGTTGGAGAAATAAGTTTTTTGATTGTTTACAAATGGACATCAAGCATGTATTGACAGTACCATCATTCAGTAGTACAGAGAAGTATAAGTGACATAAGGGGCCTTGTCACTATGAGTTGAAAGATGAGTAGTCACAAAACCATCTGGATGAATGAAGAGTATTGAGAAATAATATAACTTCCTCAAGCAAAATTTATGAAAACCCGGGAAAAATAATGCAGGTGATTTTGATATTTTGAGCCCTACAGAACTATAGTTATGTTGATGCATGTTGTCATAGAATGACAAAGACATAAATTCATATTTCTTGTCCAAATGCATTCAACTTGGCTTGGATGAGGTTCAGCAATTAAATGGATTGAACTGTTTATAGTAAAAATTTGATGTTTTTTTTTTTCCAGCGGGCAATAATTAATAAAATGGTGAAAGTATAACTACTGTAATAAGATTATCTTTCACACACACACACACCTCCTTCACTCCCTCATAGCAGACACTGGACTAAAATAACAACACACACACGGTTTGTTTCACTTTTCAATATATTATTTATATTTCTGGAGATCAGATGAAATTTCTAACATGACAAATATTACAGAATTAATTCAATATGAAATGGGAATAAATAACTTACATTATCTATAATACAAGTACATTTGGGATTCCCGTACATACGATAAATACAAAAATTTCACATTTCACAAATATACACAAGACTATCGACTTCATGCTCCTTTATTTGTCATAATCAGCTATACACACAGTAACCTGTTTTATAATGTTTTCCTTTTTTTTATTTATATGTTCTATCTCGAGTCTTATAAGACAAAATTGAAAAAAATGACAGTTAAGCAGGCAGGAATGATTTTCTTGATTCGAAAGATGGATATGGTAAGGTCAATCACCTTTCAGGATTGCAGCTGCTCAACAGAAGTTGTTGTCATGGAAACATCCTTCTGTTCAACTGCAAGGCAATTAGCATATTCCAAGCATTTCTTTGTATGCTGTTTACCTACAACACTTCATACCATGGTAATTATCAAGTTTGAATGATTGCAGCCCTCAAAGTTTGAGAATTGCCTTGTGAATGAACCTCCATGGTCAATGACGACACACTTCTTACCCATACAGTCACCAATACTTGAGTGCAATGATGAACAACACCAGTATCATATAACCATCACAGTTCACAATATTGGTAATTTTCATAGAGCAGCAATATCTGGTTTATGCCATGACATCCAAATATCCAAGCTGCCTATTAAAAGCATTTTCATTGGCTTATCATGTGGCTATGCTAAGCCATCAGCCAATTGATACTCAGTATACAAACTGAAAATCTTCTGGTAAGCTCTTCTCTCCCAGATCCTTGATTTTTGTCAGACTTGCTCAAATTTTTCCTGTGGATGATTTTTTTTCAGTTATACAATAAAACATACAAGAACACAAAATTATGAACTCTGCATGTCAGTCATAGCAAAAACCTATCCATGAGAACAGAAATTGAACTTTGACATGACCTCTGAACTCAGTATTCTTCTAAACCTCAACCTCTGAATATTGGTCAAATTGTTTTGAAAATTGACCTAATGTTCAGAAAATAGGGGTCTTTCAATTACTCCCCACAGCACTGTGAAAGTATGTTTACATCTGTCAGTACAATCACAGTGTGATGTGAGACAGTTTTGATTTCAGTTGTTCTAGACAGTATAGTCTACTTTGGAACAGTTTTATAAAGTTGTGTATTGTACTTGAAAGATGTAAATGTAATGCTTAATATGGCAGTTTGAAATAAATATAACATGATGATGTAAGACAAACTTCATTCAACCATTTTTATTTAAATTTGTTATAAATGAGGAAAGAAAAGTGACACACGTAGGAATTGAACCCATGTCTCCTGAACACTAGTCAAGTGTCAGAGAGCCAGAGTCATTTTTATTTATGAAACTTTTCAACATTTATTGCAAATTGTGAGCATTAAGAAACAAGTCAAGAATCTCATCAGTTGAGAAGTCTTAATAAAAAAAATCACAGGAAGAAAATGAGCAAGTCTTAGGAGTTTGCTGTTATACAAGTGCCCTTTCTCTGTTTTCTAGCACTCTGAAGGTACTGAAAAATCTAGGACAGGGGTTCAACGCAATGGTTTCATGAGTATTGTATATCCTCTTAGTACACAACATTGAAAGAGCCAAAAGCTTGTGAATAATGTGTGTGTAATATCTCACACCACAATTTATCCTGTGGTCATAACATCCACAGTATAACATGATTTGCACGAATTCTTCTGTTTACATGCTTACAATTTTCCTCTAGGCTACAATCTGCATTATTCATAACATTTTAAGTACTGTACATGACACAACACAACACAACACAACACAACACAACACTGGACAGAAACCTGAATGTTGAAAACATCAAAACATAAACAAGTTATAATATACGAAAGTAGGAATAAATTCTGGGTAGAATCATGCATATACAGTATTCTGATACTAGGCTTACATCTAGTTATCAATTATTCAATAACACTAAAAGGTTGCATACATTTTTATACTCTAATATTTCAAAACCGAGAGACCTTTCTGGCGCCAAATCCTCCATTGGAAATGTTGTTTTTGTCACCTTTAGTATTGTGCTTGGAATTTGACACTTTTGCAATAGATTTTCCCCCAAATCCTCTCCCTGTAGAATTATCTGATCCACCATGGCGTCTTGAAAGATGAAAACCTGTTGATACATACAGTGGCTTTCCCCGTTCTCCTAAGTTGATATAAGCTACTTTCTAACATGAGAACCTAAACCTGTGTCACTTTTTGAAATTTAACACTTCAACACAAATACTATTGTTGGATTTTACACCTCTTGTCCAGTGTTTTTGTTAGGGGTGTGAAGTCAGGAAAATCCCAGAGTTCCTCTATCATTTTACAATACAAGACTGTTCCTGTTCCTATGAGAGTTCAATATTACAGGAAACTTTTAATTTTATCCCTTTTCCCTGCTTGTTCTTCAGTACTCAAAAATTCACAACAGAAAAGGCATCTCTGCATTAATTTCACAAACGCAATTTTATATTTCTCCACCCTAATATAAAATAGGAAAACACAAGACTTAATACTTCATAAATACTGTCACTGACTGAGTAACTAAATTCCCTTTTTTGACTGTAGAACATTCAGCTAGAGAGGTCTCCCGGTATTATAAATGTAAAGTCTCATATATAACTGCATATATCTAGTTGTGTTTACCAGTAGTTTTGTTGCTAGTTCACTACGTGGACCAGAAATTGAAACATTCTCATTCAAAGATTAATCAATGTTTCTACATGTCCTACAATCATGATATTTCACACTCATATTTATTACTCGAACAGTTCAACAACGAAAGACATTTTGGTCCCAATTTTACAGAAAAACAAAAATCTGGTAACTTGACAGAAATAAATTTGCTTGTTTCCATTTCTTGTTTTTTGTATTGGGCAGGATAGCCCTGAGTACAAACTAAAGAAGGAACACTGTTATTGGTTGACAGAATGGTTTGATATCAATGAATCTTAGTACATTCCTTCAAAACAAAACCACAAACGTAGTAAACCAGATCTTATACTCTATAAACTTGTACATTGCTATATATTTATCCACATGGATACTGTTATAGAATCTTGATTGTAGAGGCATGTCAATGATATTTATTTCATTACAAGGGATATTTTCAACCACTGCTCATCTCCAAAGATTAAAACTCAACTTTCAAGATGGCCGTGCAGTAGAACTGCTATAACAGCAAAGATTCACAACAGAAAATTCCTTGGATTCTCTTAATGTTGATTTTCCTTTAAAATGTACATTACTGACCATTTCCTAGTCTGGCATTAAAACTGCTTATTGTTTCAATATGTCAAAATATGACATACAAAATTCTGCTAAAATCTGATGCTCCATCTTGTTGACAGAAGAAGAAAACTAAACACAAATCTGTGGTTTAAAGATCAAAATAAACATTACAATACAATACAAGATGGAGCATATAGCTTTTAACCTTGATTTTTGGTACGATTGACATGGCAGAAAAAGAGTGTGACATTAACAAAATGAAAGTAAACTATGAAAACACTACAAACATGCACATTAGTTCTCTACTTTAAGACAACATTTTGAACATAGTGACTTCACGCTGGAGTACCTCTGTTAAGTTCCCATTTCAATCCCAACCGTCCTCAGTACAGCAAACCTCAGTTTCCCGCCTCCTCTATTCATTCAATCATTTTTTCATGCATTCCATTTCCCTATTTCCATAAGCTGCTAAGCTTGTCTGTGATTGGTGTAAAGTAACCTAAGACCTTGTCCACAATGCCTTCCTCTGAAACAAGCAAGAGAGATAAGCAAAATTTTACCTTATGTTTTTTTATGGCAGAGTTTAGAAAGCAACAGGGCAATCATAAAGGCAACTGACGTACCAAACTATTGGATGTTTTTGATCACATTTGATTCTCGATCAAGTATCCTGATGACCATATTTGGCAATGAAATTTGCATGTGACCGTATTTGGCTTAAGACCATACTTGGCATATGACCATATCAGGTACTACACCATTTTGGAGTGTGTATTTGACCATATTTGGCCATTTATCTTTCTTGTCTTTGTTTAGTTCAAACAGCGGTAGACTTTTTTCAGTGGAGACTTGAACTTCTCAAAAGCAATCGACTTATTATCAAAATGTAGTAAGTGCCAAACAGGAATACCAACACATGATAAATATTTTGTAGTTGAAATTTTGGCATAAAAAGCACTTTCAAATTAATATATTGATTACTGTAAAGATAGGGCATTTCAAAATCAATACTTTACACACTTGCTTGTACTTTAGTTGTCTACATTTTTCCTCAAGATATATATTTGATAACTTCGATAAGTTTATTAAGTGAGTAAGTACTTGTAACCATAGTCTCTCTTCTTGTACTTCTCTTTTCAATTTCAATAATTGTACACTTCACAGAGAGAATTTTCAAATGATGGTAAACTTAGTCAGTCAGTTGTTTTGTCATCCTGCCATGTTCTTTCTTTTATTCAACACAAAGTGCAAGTCTTCTGAGCAATGTGGCAAAAGTGCTGACACAGGTGGGTTAAATCACAGACAAAAAGAACAGCAAAAAACAGCATGCAGGCAGTTCAAACACAACAGATACAAGTGGCAGATACAAGTGCAGTAGGGTGTATGCAGGTGGGTAAAATGAAAGCAAACATTGGCAGGAAAAAAGGTACAAGCAAACAATGAATCAATGGAGGTACATGATAAATGATAAAAGTTAGCATTATGGATTAGGTTTTAGTTGTAATCTACTGGGTAAGAGGCTAGTTTACACACATCACAAAACCATCTAAGCAGCTACGGATATACTACAACATTTCTGTATGAGTAGTTGACAACCCTTTTTTCTCATACACAGCTCAAATTTTTGACAAGTACAATTTTTACTCTCCCCCACATTGTATGACAAAAAAAAAAGTTATACTCCTGCTTGTAATTGTAATAATTACCCTATCCCCACTGCTTCATAAACATCTCATTTCATTGGCCATAGCCTTTTAACAAATGGCTGCTGTGATCTGCTAAAAGTATTGATGATTTTTTCAAGCTCCCCATCCCACAATCTTTGACATACATGTGGTATATCTATGAGAATGAATCTACATCTACAGGTTTCTCTACCTCTTTATTACATCAACCATATCTCTTACAATGCTATAAGTATATCATGTTTTCCATGGACATATATACCTTACAAGGCCTAGTAATTTTACCACTTTCCAAAAAAATCTGCATTCCACAATTATAAACAAGGATTTTTTTAAAAATCTAATATTTTGTTTGCAAACAAACATATGATGTTAAATGTTGAGCCTCTAGAGAGTTGGTCTTGAAGGTTAATAGTTACAGTGTATTGTGTCCATGAAAACATTTACATGGCCAAAAGTATGTCACAGCCATGACAGTGTATTCCAATAACATGTCACGGCCATGACAGTGTATTCCAATAACATGTGACGGCCATGACAGTGTACTCCAATAACATGTCACGGCCATGACTGTATTCCAATAACATGTCACGGCCATGACAGTGTATTCCAATAACATGTCACGGCCATGACAGTGTACTCCAATAACATGTCACGGCCATGACAGTGTATTCCAATAACATGTCATGGCCATGACTGTATTCCAATAACATGTCACGGCCATGACTGTATTCCAATAACATGTCACGGCCATGACAGTGTACTCCAATAACATGTCACGGCCATGACAGTGTATTCCAATAATGTCATTTTAACCTGATTCTATGGGTTATGTTGAGATAAATGAGAGATATGATCCTCATATATATATATATATATATATATATATATATATATATATATATATATATATATATATATATATATATATATATATATATATAGCTACATGTACTGTTATCTGTTTGCATATTAATTAGACCAATATAAGCACATGTCTTCCATGCAAATAGCTTAACTGCTGCCATGGCAACACACGAATACTTTCCATTCTCAGCCTCAATGGACACTGCAGATCATATTGAGGTCTCTGGCTAAATCATTGGCTGTTAGGGCCAAATAAGATAGATGGTCACGGCTATTTTGTCTTGTAATAAGAACACTAAAACAGACATGATATACACTAGTTTCATTTCACTCCACCTATAAGATTACCCTACATTTATTAGACTGATTTATCCTGGTTTTATTACATTGAGCTTAGAACTCTTGTTTTAAAATGTTCATCAAATCAAACTATTCTATTCTATGAAATTAACAGACACTTTTATTGAATGCAACTAATTCTACAATGAGAACAGAAAATTCTTTTCCCAATTCAGTGCTTCTGATTTAGTAGTTTTTACGAATGTTAAAACCACATTCTATGAAATGTTTGAATATTTACACAAGCTACATTGAAATTTGTTGACAGAAATAACAATCATGCAGAATGAGATTTGAAACCAAAGAATGCCCAAAAAGTTCCGACAAACTATCAGACTAACAAAAACAATCTGAAGCTGTTACACAATAGATACATAGTTAACCACCATTTCATCCCCATTATTTAGCCAGTATTATATAACTCTTAAAATTTATTTCTAATATTTTCAGCATCTAATCATCAAAAATGTAGGTTTTGTACTGCACCAATGAAAACAATGGGAAGACAATTTTGTAAACATGGAAAAAAAGGAATCCCTATTTTTACCTTGCAAGGAAAGAATCCCAGTGTTAAACCTAAAGCATTAAAATTCCTCATTTGAACATTAACAACGACAGTTAAATCAAGGACTGGTATATAAGACAAATTGCGACTAAAACCACATATTTTTAAAAATGAATCAACCACAATGACTAAAATCAATTTTCCCAAATTTTATATTTGAATCACTATATTGATTTTATCGTACAAACATTTCCCACCAGCATTCAGCAAAAGTTTCCAATTTGACAAAGCAATTTTGTCTGAAAAAATGTAAGTTGAAGAACAGGTTATATTTAGTATCAAATTATCAATATCACGACTTTTCTTGATTTAATACAATTTAATATTTCTTGATTTAATACACCCTTTCTGGCTGTCTATAATTATTTTTTACAATTCCAACCCAGCGGCTCACAATGCAATGGTCTAGCCCTTCTGGATATAAATCTAAGAACTGTGATCATAATTAGTCAGTTAATATGCATGCCATAGAGGGCGCTGTAGTCTTGCAGGTTTACTATTTTTGAATTATATCCTTCATATATCATTAATGAAAATACATTGGAAACCATTAACTGATTGCGATTAATTTTTCAGGCTGATGGCAATGTGACTAAAGTCCTAAAAATAGATGGCCATAATTTTTACAAATCCTAACACATTTCTTTTAAAACATAATTTAGATGTTTAGTACTGAGATACAAATAATCAGACAGAAAATGGAGAGCTTACAAGTGACTGTTTGCACACAATGGTTAATGTAAAACGGCTATATTACGTAAGGCTACATTTTTGTTTTGTTTTTTTCCATAATTGCTCTGTTTAAAATTCTACTGAAGTTTGAAAAGAGAAATTTCAAATGGCAAGAAACCGACTGATTGTAGAAAATTTAGTTTGCCTTTAGAGTATGCAGCAAAAAACAAAGATTGTGAAAAGCTTGAATTTGATCTTATGACAGCTATAGTATAAAGTCATTAATTTTACTTTCACATCTTTGATAATAGGCACGTCAATGATTAGAATGTTCCACAGTGACGGAAATAATGAATTAAAGTACATGCATTGCGTTGTAAATCATCAAACAATACGTGACAACTACATTCAATAGAAAGTTTAGTAAACAGTCTCAGATAAATCAAACTGACACAACATGATATGACATGACATGGCACTCTGTTTTACCTTTGCCAGGATGTGTAATATCCAGTCACAAAGATTCCCAGTTCAGCAAACTAAATTTCCTCTTTTTTTGCAACACAATACTTTATGAATACATGTAACATATTATACCCAGACAGAGAACATTCTAGGATTATTTTTCGAATTATTTACAGATTTTGATGGAAAATTATTTGAAATACTAAACAGAAATACGCAAAATTTTGAACTCAAGTTAACCTAGTGAATACAATTTTAGGGAAAAAATCCTGTCAATCTATTTAAAACATCATAGTACTATCGTGACAAAAGAAATCATTTCCAATTTCAGTTTAAAATAGAGCAAATTCTTGTGATTGAAATCAGAAAATTTCTTTATTGAAGGATCAACAAAATGTATGTTTACTTAGCAGAAGTGAATTGATAAAATACTGTGTTTATCTGACTGAAATCACCCAAAGATGTCAGTGGCCTCCAGTTTCCTGTACAGAGTAGAAACTGGGATAATGCATACACTATTTAATGGTGTGACTTTGCAAGTAGGTAATGTTTTCTGAGATGTAGATATTCATAACAACTTCACGTCATGACAAGTCCATACATTATAACATATATTTATATAATTACAGATTCCGGTATAAGCTAGCTCAGATCAGGAATTCTATCAAAATACCAAGTCCAATTCTTAGTCTGAATATATGGATAACGTTTGTACCAATTTGCCATGAATACTAATATTTGACATATGTCATCAAAGTTCATACACAATTCAAATAAATAATAATGATACAAAATATAATTTTACTTGAAATTTACAGTTACATACTCAAGACTATTTTGTTTTGTTGTGGATCTTTCTGACACTATCTTTTGGTTACATGTTTCTCACAAATTTTCTTCTGAAATTATTATTTTTGTAAATTTGCAACCTTTCTTTTTCAGAAAAGGTTGAAAATACACATTTCTTGGTTAGTCTAACCAAACAATGCATGTAACAGTTCTTTACTGACTTTATACCAAACAACAGAGATTCTAACAATCCTCAGAAATGTTAAACCCTGGTATGGCCCTGGGCCTTTGAAACCCTGATATAGCAATGGGCCTTTCATTGAATTATGTTCTATTTGGCTGGCAGGGATACTTTGCATGTAAAATGTTACCTTTCAGTGGCTAGTGACTAGATTTCTTGTTGACTTCTTCATATTTTTACAGTCATATGAATATCAGTAACATACATTTGCAATATTTTGTACTTGTGGTTGGTGTTCCATGATTTACAAATCCCCTCTTGAGATTGCCACCTGAATGATATTTGACAATTAAAAGGACCTTTCTGTTCAAATTTTCCCGCCTAAATTTTACATGATGACATTTTGAAACTTATCATACCTTAAACCTAATATTCAATGGGGTCAAACCTGAAATTTTCATTCACTGCTTTAGATGTATTTGCCATTGGTATGATAAGTAGTTGCAGAGGACAAATTAATATCTGATATTTTCAAAACTCTAATAACTGCTTTGAATTTTCTTCTAGTGGCCAAGAAAAGTTTTGCAATCATTGATTTGTGTTATTGACCCTGTAATTAGATCATATGCTATGCACTTACTGCCAATATCTACATTCCTACTTAGCTCAAATGCACACATTATCTGTTTCTCTGTTTTGATGGTCTAGATGAGCTGTCTAGATGAGCTGATCGTCATTGCTCATATAGAGTAGACACTTGGGATTTCTATTACACAGTTTGACCTTCCAAAGCTTCTGCCCCTGTTTCTGACTGACTGTGAGAATCTGTGGAGACAACTTATAGATAACTAGTAGAGTTTAACGAGCAATAAAATTGTCAAATTTGACCTTGAAAACAATACTCTGCTTGCACTTAAGTTCTTCTCATCCATTGTACAAGTTCTGATGTAAAGATAAAGCTTAGCCACAGAATGAATGATTTAACAACTAATTCAACACTTGTATTTCATAAATGAGCAGAAAATGTCAATTTAGATTAATACATATTCATCAAAACTAGAGGTCCATTTATATTGCCATGGAAATTAGATGAAATATATATATACAGGAAATACCAAAGAAGTTAATTTGATAAGAGAAACACAAGTGAAAACATATTGGTTCAATTCAAAGTGGTAGATACTTAACTACTTATTAAAAGTAGAAGCAAAACTCTATGTATATACCAATTATATTTAAAAACAGAAAACCAAAATTGTTGTATTTAAGTAGGCTTTTTGAAGCCACTTGGGGGGTACTAAATAAATTTAAAAGGCAGAGAACATTGTATCTTAATATAGTTGCTTGCTATTTCAGATTCATTGACTGAGGTAATATGATCGTCTTTACAAACAACCTAGACATTTGAACTGTCCCACATAAAATCAAATAATATCACTGTTGTTATTGAAATACAGATTTGAATTATTGTACCATGCTGTTTACGACTTGAGGTAGCCAAAAATGAAATCATTACCACAGAAATTCAAAAGTAATAATAAATTGAGAAAAATTTTCAAAATAAAGTTCACATGTCATATTTTGCAAAAATGAACTGTATAACACTAAAAGGACCTAAAATCACTGCAATATCTGTCAGGTATGCATGACGGGAAAATTGAAACATCATAAAACATTGGTATTTGATCTTTGAGAAGAAATTTCCCATACCTGGCCTCACACAATACTGCTGTGTTGGGCATATGACTGTTAGCTTGTAACATAACATTAAGGTCCTGTTTGATTACTAAAATTGAATTCACGTCAGTTAAACTATTATGTCACATTTAAAACATTAATGGTTGGTGGGGACTATAACTTCCACTAATACGATTAACTTTTGAAAACTGATGCTCCATTTACAACAACTGAATAAACAATTCTGCCACAAAAAAAATTTACACATTATATATTATAAATTGCTGTCACTATTTCTTGATTTCAATTGTGAATTATCAAAAATGTCCAGTTTACAACTGCTACTAAACACTTTTACTAAAAATAATAATAAATACTTTTATGCATTTTCTACCTGTACTCTCACAATATCTTGGTAGTTTAAAATGTCTTCATTTAATTGTTTTCAAAGACTAAATGATTGCTTCTCAGATGACTTGATGATCGTATTATGAAATTCACTGCCATTACCCTAACATTTGGTTGATTTTCTGTTCAAAGTGTTCCATTTTTTGTTTAAAATGTGAAATTTGGTGAACAGAGGATATAAAAACAAATCCAAAATTAAAAATTTGATTTGAAATGTTTAAGTTTAAATTGCACAATGCCTTGTAAATTTCTTAATAATAGACTACCTAGTGAATGACAACGCCTTTAAATGATGAAGCTCAAAATGGTTTCCCCTGGTTACATACATGCTGGTATCATCATTTTACAGTTTCTATAGAACATTCAAAATGATGCTATCTCTACTAACAAAAGGTGTAATGAAAGACATCATTGATACAGAGGGGGACAAAAGAATATGATGAATCAGCTTTCATAGATAATGCCCATCATAGAAGAATTCTGACAATAGTAATAGTTATGACTTGTAGGCAATGACGAGGTGCTGCTGCTATGATGGGAAATTGATACTGAGCAGGAAACCCTTGCTGTCAGTCTTAAGGGAAAGACTGATGTACTCAGGTTGATCAGAAGTGCCTTGCTTTCACTTCTTAGCTTTATGAAATGACAGTAACAACACGCTCTTCTACGCATACTGAATTGAACAGAAGATCCTCTCCCAACATAACCACTCATGAGCCATCTTTTGTACATATACTGAATTGAACAAAAGACCCTGGCTTTCTGTCAAACATAACCACTTAAAGTAGCAACCATGATATCTTCTTCATGAGCTGAGTTGAAGAGAAGATCCTGCCCATCACTCCAACTGACCATGACAACAGACAGTATGAACTAATTACATTTTTCCTAGTTTACAAGGTCATGGTTTTAAATCTCTTACAAGCAAGTAAACAGACAGCTAAATCATTTGATTTGTTTCTCATGACAAAAATGAGAATAGTTTATACTCCCAATAATGCTAAGGACACAAATTTGCAGTCATGTTGCAATCACTCTACAATGGCACAAGTACAGTGATGTTATAAAGTCTTCTTTGCTAGAGACATTTTGCATTCCAATCAAAGTATAAATTACAATAATGATTCATTATTGTCAACAACATTTCAGAACAAAGATTTGATGACAGAAAGTGAACTGTTTGCAAAATCAATTCTCAGAAATTTTGAAGATCTTGGGAAGTATATATTCTCTCTACTTCCATATTACCAAACTTAAATTCCTAATTTTGAATTTGTTAAAATCTAATTTGTGAGTTTTATGACCAGATTGGTAAACTGATTATGAAGCAATGAAATGGCAAACAGACTAAATAATAATTAATGGCAAGTCAAAATGATTCAAATAATTCGTTACCAGAAATTGTCAATTTTTCCCAGAGAGAGGTCAGGATGACCTCATACATACACTTTTATCTTACTACCAAACCAGAGTGACCATAGAGTTTCAATGAGGCAGTATAATGATTTGTATTTCTCACACAAGATTTTTTATCACAAATTACACAAAACAAAACATGGACACTGATAGCATGTACAATGTTACATTTGATCTCACTATGAACACAAGTCAACATCACTGCTGGATGAAACAGAGAAGATTTAAACACATTTCATGAATATGTGCATTATGAATGCCCGAATTTTGCTGTGTAAGTTCGCAACAAAAAATGTTCTGTAAAAAGGTAACTTAAAATCATCATGCCTCCTAAACTGAAACTCTGTAGTCTTTCTGGTTTGTAGTATCAATTCTGAAAAATTTGTCTTTTATGAATATGTCCTAATATGCTAGTAAGTGGTGAAATCAAATTTGAAATATTTCCATGACCATGTCCAGTCAAAAGTAAAGCTATTTACAACGAAGCAAGAGTTTGAGTCTAGAAAACCAATATATTATGACGTCCTGAAATATCTTGAACTATGAAACTGATGATGACATGAATAAATAAAAGACAAACCATTGCACAAATATTCAGCCTAATTGTCCATAAACCATCTTAGAATTCCAAATCGTGTAAGTTTTACAACTTCCGATATTTGCAACAAAGAGTAGTACTAAAATAACTAACAAAACACTTATTTTTCATCACATTGAAAGACTTCAAATGTGATACTCCTAGTGTCAAAATTCTAATATTTAACTTTCTTCAAATATATTATATAATCTGTACATATTTCTTTTTTTATCTTAAATCCTTCTACTTGTAATTGAAATAAAAATACAATAAATATTCTTAGTACTTTCATAACTGGTTGGTTTCAAATTTCACTTTGTAGATCACAGTCACATACAATGTTTTTGTTTTGCTGACTTAGCTAGGAAATATATTCCAACTGACTGAGTAGCTATGAAATATATTCATAATTTGCCATACTGACTGATTCTGATTGACTGATTGAGTGATTGACTGATTGATTGATGAAGTAGCGATGAAATATATTCATAATTTACAATACTAATAGATTTAGTACCAATAAATCATTATCTAAACTTAGTATTTTAATTTAGCTCTTTGGTTTAGGCAGCAATGACACTGACACTTGATATAAACATGTAGTTGATGATGAAAGAGATTCATTTTTACTGACATGAATTAATTAATCAAAACATGTTACATAAGTACAATGTATTAAACACTAAAAATATCTTTATCTGACTTTTTGTTTGTAAGACAGTAGACATGATTCAATCTGTTTAAATAACATTACAACACACAAATGTTTATGATAGATTTTATAAAAACAATCTCAATTAAATATATCCAGTTTCATTTGTGTTAATGGTTTGATAGTATTTTTCTTTTATAGAGCAAAATTAATTTTATACTGTCTCTGCTTGTTTGGAAGAATAATACGTTTTTTTTTTCTCTCAACACAAAATTGAACACATGTAAAGTTACTATGTACATTAAGTATATGTATTCTTCACGGCATATTTTTTGATAAAAGGCAACTTCTTTTGTTTACAGAAAAACACAGTTTATATATTTCCATTTTGAACCATCCTGCATTAGTTCCATAATATTACGTAACCTTGCTGTACTCTTTAAGGAATGTAACAAGAACCACAAACAAATAACTTGTTTCGGGTTTTTAAAAAAATTTCATTTTTCTCCCAACTGTGGAATAAATCATTGACTTGTCCAACAGTATTAGTTATAAGTATGTTAAGTAGTTAGTCCATTTTTAGATCAAGCACCTCATATCAAGGGTAACATAACATTACCATGGCAACTAGATAAAGGTAAAACAACAACATATACCACCTTCATCATCACTATCTTCCATGGCAGCTGCCTGCTGAGCTTGGAGTTCCATGGGTGTTTTCTTTTTACGACCAATTCTCCCTGCATCTGGATCTATTTCTTCCTCAACTTTTTTTTTCAGACCATACTGAAAAAAGAAATTGAAATTCATGAAAAGGTCTTTCTTTTATTCATCTTCTTATCGATATATTAAATTTACAATTACATGTTATTCCTCAATATTTTTCGTTGTATAGCCAAGGAAAATACGAGTGACCTAAGAAGGTTTTGTGTCACTACGAGTTGCTTGACGATTAGTGACAAAATCCTTAGGTCATGAGTATTTTCCAGCTGAATGAAGAAAAATATTGGAGAATAACATAATTATACCAGAGCCAATAATATCATAGATAAATTAGGGAAAGTAATGCTAATTTTCAACATTCTGACTCATATTTTGAACACAGCAAAACAAGTGACGTAGACACACATTGTTGCGATGTAGAATCACCAGAGTATATATTCCATATTTTTTGTTCAACTTGGCTCGCACATGGTATAAAGGAACATAATTCTAAAAGTATCAATGTGGCTTTTTTTTCAACCAATCAAAAGGACATTCCAAGAATAACACAGATAATGGTATCCAAAAACAAATGAAATCTCAAGAGCTACGCAGCATATATTTTATGAGAGACATGTGAGATCAGCCTGTTACAGTACATTCCTGATAATGCTAACAACAGTAAAAGTGATAATCTAAGATTTTCCCAAATATTTTACTCTCTGAGACTACATTGAATTTGAATCCACATTATTCATTATAACACAAGTATGGGGAAGGTTTGTGTTGTTCTTAAATTGTTTGTTCCAACAAAATGTTTATTGCACAAAATAACACTTTTAACAAACAGTGTCACACACAAAGAACTAACAAATATTTGTGCAATTATAAAATGTGTGTTTGAGACCATGTGCATGCTATCAACATGATCACACTGAACTTTCAGATTTTCAGGAATTCAGAAGAAAGAATTTAAGAACTTTGACCTTCACAGAGGTTCAAGGTGGACATGAACTCAATATAACCTGACCCTTTATATCAAAAGATGTCACTGGGGAAGTGAAGAGAAGAAAGAGATATTCAATATAACCTCAAGGATATATAACAAGTGTGTAATGGCATTGTCCTGAACAGGTGATCCGAGTACATTAGAACTACAACTCATGTAAACATCTCATCTCTACAACAGTCAGGTAAACAATACACTTAAACTACAACATGTAAACATCTCATCTCTACAACAGTCAGGTACAAACTACATTAGAACTACAACATGTAAACATCTCATCTCTACAACAGTCAGGTAAACAATACACTTAAACTACAACATGTAAACATCTCATCTCTACAACAGTCAGATAAACAATACATTAGAACTACAACATGTAAACATCTCATCTCTACAACAGTCAGGTAAACAATACACTTAAACTACAACATGTAAACATCTCATCTCTACAACAGTCAGATAAACAATACATTAGAACTACAACATGTAAACATCTCTTCTCTACAACAGTCAGGTAAACAATACACTTAAACTACAACATGTAAACATCTCATCTCAACAACAGTCAGGTACACACTACATTAGAACTACAACATGTAAACATCTCATCTCTACAACAGTCAGGTAAACAATACACTTAAACTACAACATGTAAACATCTCATCTCAACAACAGTCAGGTAAACAATACATTAGAACTACAACATGTAAACATCTCATCTCTACAACAGTCAGGTAAACAATACACTTAAACTACAACATGTAAACATCTCATCTCAACAACAGTCAGGTACACACTACATTAGAACTACAACATGTAAACATCTCATCTCTACAACAGTCAGGTACACAATACACTTAAACTACAACATGTAAACATCTCATCTCTACAACAGTCAGGTAAACAATACACTTAAACTACAACATGTAAACATCTCATCTCTACAACAGACAGGTAAACAATACACTTAAACTACAACATGTAAACATCTCATCTCTACAACAGTCAGATAAACAATACACTTAAACTACAACATGTAAACATCTCATCTCAACAACAGTCAGGTACACACTACATTAGAACTACAACATGTAAACATCTCATCTCTACAACAGTCAGGTACACACTACATTAGAACTACAACATGTAAACATCTCATCTCTACAACAGTCAGGTAAACAATACACTTAAACTACAACATGTAAACATCTCATCTCAACAACAGTCAGATAAACAATACATTAGAACTACAACATGTAAACATCTCATCTCTACAACAGTCATGTAAACAATACACTTAAACTACAACATGTAAACATCTCATCTCTACAACAGTCAGGTAAACAATACACTTAAACTACAACATGTAAACATCTCATCTCTACAACAGTCAGATAAACAATACACTTAAACTACAACATGTAAACATCTCATCTCTACAACAGACAGGTAAACAATACACTTAAACTACAACATGTAAACATCTCATCTCTACAACAGACAGGTAAACAATACACTTAAACTACAACATGTAAACATCTCATCTCTACAACAGGCAGGTAAACAATACATTAGAACTACAACATGTAAACATCTCATCTCTACAACAGTCAGGTAAACAATACACTTAAACTACAACATGTAAACATCTCATCTCTACAACAGTCATGTAAACAATACACTTAAACTACAACATGTAAACATCTCATCTCTACAACAGTCAGATAAACAATACACTTAAACTACAACATGTAAACATCTCATCTCTACAACAGACAGGTAAACACTACATTAGAACTACAACATGTAAACATCTCATCTCTACAACAGTCAGGTAAACAATACACTTAAACTACAACATGTAAACATCTCATCTCTACAACAGTCAGGTAAACACTACATTAGAACTACAACATGTAAACATCTCATCTCTACAACAGTCATGTAAACAATACACTTAAACTACAACATGTAAACATCTCATCTCTACAACAGTCAGATAAACAATACATTAGAACTACAACATGTAAACATCTCATCTCTACAACAGTCATGTAAACAATACACTTAAACTACAACATGTAAACATCTCATCTCTACAACAGTCAGGTAAACAATACACTTAAACTACAACATGTAAACATCTCATCTCTACAACAGTCAGGTAAACAATACACTTAAACTACAACATGTAAACATCTCATCTCTACAACAGTCAGGTAAACAATACACTTAAACTACAACATGTAAACATCTCATCTCTACAACAGTCAGGTAAACAATACACTTAAACTACAACATGTAAACATCTCATCTCTACAACAGTCAGGTAAACAATACACTTAAACTACAACATGTAAACATCTCATCTCTACAACAGTCAGGTAAACAATACACTTAAACTACAACATGTAAACATCTCATCTCTACAACAGTCAGGTAAACAATACACTTAAACTACAACATGTAAACATCTCATCTCTACAACAGTCAGGTAAACAATACACTTAAACTACAACATGTAAACATCTCATCTCTACAACAGTCAGGTAAACAATACACTTAAACTACAACATGTAAACATCTCATCTCTACAACAGTCAGGTAAACAATACACTTAAACTACAACATGTAAACATCTCATCTCAACAACAGTCAGGTAAACAATACACTTAAACTACAACATGTAAACATCTCATCTCAACAACAGACAGGTAAACAATACATTAGAACTACAACATGTAAACATCTCATCTCTACAACAGTCATGTAAACAATACACTTAAACTACAACATGTAAACATCTCATCTCTACAACAGTCATGTAAACAATACACTTAAACTACAACATGTAAACATCTCATCTCTACAACAGTCAGATAAACAATACATTAGAACTACAACATGTAAACATCTCTTCTCTACAACAGTCAGGTAAACAATACACTTAAACTACAACATGTAAACATCTCATCTCTACAACAGTCAGGTAAACAATACACTTAAACTACAACATGTAAACATCTCATCTCTACAACAGTCAGGTAAACAATACACTTAAACTACAACATGTAAACATCTCATCTCTACAACAGACAGGTACACACTACATTAGAACTACAACATGTAAACATCTCATCTCTACAACAGTCAGGTAAACAATACACTTAAACTACAACATGTAAACATCTCATCTCTACAACAGACAGGTAAACAATACATTAGAACTACGACATGTAAACATCTCATCTCAACAACAGTCAGGTACACACTACATTAGAACTACAACATGTAAACATCTCATCTCTACAACAGTCAGGTAAACAATACACTTAAACTACAACATGTAAACATCTCATCTCTACAACAGTCAGGTACACACTACATTAGAACTACAACATGTAAACATCTCATCTCTACAACAGTCAGGTAAACAATACACTTAAACTACAACATGTAAACATCTCATCTCTACAACAGTCAGGTAAACAATACACTTAAACTACAACATGTAAACATCTCATCTCTACAACAGTCAGGTACACACTACATTAGAACTACAACATGTAAACATCTCATCTCTACAACAGTCAGGTAAACAATACACTTAAACTACAACATGTAAACATCTCATCTCTACAACAGTCAGGTACACACTACATTAGAACTACAACATGTAAACATCTCATCTCTACAACAGTCAGGTAAACAATACACTTAAACTACAACATGTAAACATCTCATCTCTACAACAGTCAGGTACACACTACATTAGAACTACAACATGTAAACATCTCATCTCTACAACAGTCAGGTAAACAATACACTTAAACTACAACATGTAAACATCTCATCTCTACAACAGTCAGGTACACACTACATTAGAACTACAACATGTAAACATCTCATCTCTACAACAGTCAGGTAAACAATACACTTAAACTACAACATGTAAACATCTCATCTCTACAACAGTCAGGTAAACAATACACTTAAACTACAACATGTAAACATCTCATCTCTACAACAGTCAGGTAAACAATACATTAGAACTACAACATGTAAACATCTCATCTCTACAACAGTCAGGTAAACAATACACTTAAACTACAACATGTAAACATCTCATCTCTACAACAGTCAGATAAACAATACACTTAAACTACAACATGTAAACATCTCATCTCTACAACAGACAGGTAAACAATACACTTAAACTACAACATGTAAACATCTCATCTCTACAACAGTCAGGTAAACAATACACTTAAACTACAACATGTAAACATCTCATCTCTACAACAGACAGGTAAACAATACACTTAAACTACAACATGTAAACATCTCATCTCTACAACAGTCAGGTAAACAATACACTTAAACTACAACATGTAAACATCTCATCTCTACAACAGGCAGGTAAACAATACATTAGAACTACAACATGTAAACATCTCATCTCTACAACAGACAGGTAAACAATACACTTAAACTACAACGTGTAAACATCTCATCTCTACAACAGTCAGGTAAACAATACACTTAAACTACAACATGTAAACATCTCATCTCTACAACTATTATCTGTTTGATCTGAGTACATACAATAATATTTTATAACACAAAGTTGTGTACCAATCAAACAATCATCTAAGAATTGGTCACATACACTTTTCCAATATCAGTGTCTAATATCTCACCTTGTCTCTTATGCCCTGTCTTACTGATTCTCGTTCTGCTTCAAATTTTGCGTGTTTGGCTTTTCGCTCTTCTTCAAGTTCCCGTCTCGCTTCTGCGATTTCTGGATCTTCTTCAACCTCAGCTTCTCCTTCTCCTTCTTTATCTCCAGCCATTTTACCAAATTCTCCTACATTGAAATAAAAAGATATCATATACAATTATCATCTTCTCATCACATCTTGATCTCTAGATCTCTTCACATATATTTTTATATATATCTATTTGTCTGTCTGTCTACTTGTACACCCAAACATGAATAAATGAATGACTAAGGAATGAATGAATGAACAAAGGATCGAACAACCATACCTAACAAATGTGATCAAACTTGTACAATAATTATGTACATGTGTGTGTCAATGTATGTGTGTCACTGGATGTGTGTATGTATGTATGTATGTATGTATATGTGTGTATGTATGTATGTATGTATGTATGTATGTATGTATGTATGTATGTATGTATGTACATTTTGTATGTATGTATGTATGTATGTATGTATGTATGTATGTATGTGTGTGTATGTATGGATGGATGGATGGATGGATGGATGGATGTTTAAATCTATCTGTGCACATATATCTATATTTTGGCTGTAATGTTTTGTTTGATTCTTATGTGCAATTCTATGTGTGTCTGAAAGTATTACTTTGTGTTTTAGACACATCAACTCATACTCTAATTCCAGCATATATACAAGTACACCCCAATGAAAACAATAACTAATTCTCTCCATTATCAATACATACATTATTATACTTTCAGACAAGTTGAGATGGTCTTACTTAGTACAATGGTTCACAGAGTATGAAGACTTAATACCGTAGTCTTGGAGATTTGAATAATATTTAATACACCTTGCAAAATACAAAGTCACGACAACATTGCATGACTAAGTATTGAATATATACATGTACTTCTCTATTTGAGCATAAAATCTCATATTGCTATTTTTGTATGCTGCATCAAAAATGTTTGATTGGAAACAAAGGCATTATACCCTATTTACTTCATCTAAATTGTAAAAAAAATCATTTTTATTTCAGTATCCATGGTGATGTTTAAAATCAGGTGAACACTACCAAAAATACCAATAAATTACAAGAATTCTGATTTTGTGTGCAATGTTACGTATGAGTCCATGATGCCAATTTACAAATTTTGTAGGTTCTATCTAGATGAAAAAAGGGCAATTTGATGCAGAATCTCATTGAATTCTACCACTATCTGCAGTGAAGCTATAAAAAAATCCACTTTTGCCTGAAATAATTGCAATTCATCCAACAATTCAATTCTAACTATATTGTCCATTTCATCATTCTTCCACAGGAATGCTACGCGGAATTTTCATTTTTCAATCAATTTAATTCTTGAGAATTTTTTTCCCTGTGCCCGAAATGATAAGTGGCCATTTCTTGCAAATACATGCAGACTACCTTTACAATGTATACACACGAGGATGAAGGTTGAGAATATCCCATTATTCACTCCAATTCATTTAAGTGGGGGCCAAGAAGAGGCAATTTTTAAAAAGAATAATGCCGCAAAACAACGCATTAAAATTCTTCAAACGGATGCAATCTTATTAAGGAATTAATGGTTAGGTATTTTCAGCCACAAAATTAACTGTAAATTGCATGCAAATTATCAGGTGCTTGGACTGAAGTTGGCTTGAGGGTATATTCTTAATTTTTTAGAAAAACGTTTAATATAACTCTGCACAGCCTAAAAAAAAACACTAAAAATTTACAACACATATAGTTTATTTACTGAATGAATGAAAGATTGTGATAACTTTTATCAAAATATTATGACAGAAATATAAAGTATGAGGAATATTATGTCCCGCTGAAAAAAAAAATTGGCAAAAAATTATAATTCTTACATTTTATTTTCTGAAAAAAGAAAGATGCACAGAAAATTAAGTCAAGAGGATGTTTTCCAAACTATTATTTTGATCAACTTGTAGATGGCTTTTGAAATATGATGGAAATTAATCTAAATTGGACTTGAACATGAAATTTTATTTGAGGACTAATAATAGTGGAGGTATTTCATCTCCACAGCACAGTGATACACATTTGAACTCTGACCTTTTTAATATCATTTTCCGACTGATCAATATCCTGGGTAATTGTACATTTCTAAGGAGTCTGTTAGCTGACGGCAAAACGATGCCACAGTCTGACATCACACTGATGGCAAAACCATCGGATGCCACAGTCTGACATCACACTGACAGCGAAACCATGCCACAGTCTGACATCACACTGACGGCAAAACGATGCCACAGTCTGACATCACACTGACAGCGAAACCATGCCACAGTCTGACATCACACTGACAGCGAAACCATGCCACAGTCTGACATCACACTGACAGCGAAACCATGCCACAGTCTGACATCACACTGACGGCGAAACGATGCCACAGTCTGACATCACACTGACGGCGAAACGATGCCACAGTCTGACATCACACTGACGGCAAAACGATGCCACAGTCTGACATCACACTGACAGCGAAACCATGCCACAGTCTGACATCACACTGACAGCGAAACCATGCCACAGTCTGACATCACACTGACGGTGAAACGATGCCACAGTCTGACATCACACTGATGGCGAAACGATGCCACAGTCTGACATCACACTGACGGCGAAACGATGCCACAGTCTGACGTCACATTGACGGTGAAACGATACCACAGTCTGACATCACACTGACGGCGAAGCGATGCCACAGTCTGACATCACACTGATGGCGAAACGATACCACAGTCTGACATCACACTGATGGCAAAACGATACCACAGTCTGACATCACACTGACGGTGAAATGATGTCACAGTCTGACATCACACTGACGGTGAAACGATGCCACAGTCTGACATCACACTGATGGCGAAACGATGCCACAGTCTGACATCACACTGACGGCGTAACGATGCCACAGTCTGACATCACACTGACCGCGAAACGGTGCCACAGTCTGACATCACACTGACGGCGAAGCGATGCCACAGTCTGACATCACACTGACGGCGAAGCGATGCCACAGTCTGACATCACACTGATGGCGAAACGATGCCACAGTCTGACATCACACTGACGGCGTAACGATGCCACAGTCTGACATCACACTGACCGCGAAACGGTGCCACAGTCTGACATCACGAATACTGCTGATTGAATAATTGTGACAACAAGCCTTAATGATGTGTTCTGACTAAGTGATGGCCTTATCAGTATGGTGTAGCTATCACCCAGGTATACACAGATGTTCCACTAACTATTGTCAATGATACAATTCTTATTAAGCCCAATATGTCAGTACATAGATGTCTTCTAAGTTCTTAAACCAATTTGTTGGCATCAATGATGCAGGAAGATATTATGGGATGTCAAATTAATGATCTATTTTCTAAGTATTTCAGGTTCAAAGTCTTTTAGAATCATTTGACTACCAAAATCAACATAAAAATCTTCCATATTTTTAAACAAAATAATCCCTTTGATTATTCTTTTTTCGTACATTTCATTTTATCAAAATGCATCTATGAGTTTACTGTTTACATTCATTCATCCCTACATAATTACAGTTGACTCATGAAAATACAAGTATGCTTTAAATCTACACATTTTTTGTTTGTTTTTATTTTTGTTTTTGTTATTTTTTGTTTTATTTTGTTTTATTTTTTTTTGGGGGGGAGGGGGCAAACAGCACACTATCCCCATCTCACGTACGACAAACACACTATCCCCATCTCATGACAAACAGCACACTATCCCCATCTCACGTACGACAAACAGCACACTATCCCCATCTCGCGTACAACAAACAGCACACTATCCCCATCTCACGTACGACAAACAGCACACTATCCCCATCTCACGTATGACAAACAGCACACTATCCCCATCTCGTGTACAACAAACAACACACTATCCCCATCTCACGTACGACAAACAGCACACTATCCCCATCTCGTGTACAACAAACAGCACACTATCCCCATCTCATGTATGACAAACAGCACACTATCCCCATCTCACGTACGACAAACAGCACACTATCCCCATCTCGCGTACGACAAACAGCACACTATCCCCATCTGGCGTACGACAAACAGCACACTATCCCCATCTGGCGTACGACAAACAGCACACTATCCCCATCTCACGTACGACAAACAGCACACTATCCCCATCTCGTGTACAACAAACAGCACACTATCCCCATCTCATGTATGACAAACAGCACACTATCCCCATCTCACGTACGACAAACAGCACACTATCCCCATCTCATGTATGACAAACAGCACACTATCCCCATCTGGCGTACAACAAACAGCACACTATCCCCATCTCATGTATGACAAACAGCACACTATCCCCATCTGGCGTACGACAAACAGCACACTATCCCCATCTCGTGTACAACAAACAGCACACTATCCCCATCTCATGTATGACAAACAGCACACTATCCCCATCTCACGTACGACAAACAGCACACTATCCCCATCTCACGTACGACAAACAGCACACTATCCCCATCTCGCGTACGACAAACAGCACACTATCCCCATCTGGCGTACGACAAACAGCACACTATCCCCATCACCACTTTCATTTTCCCTTTTAAAGGTTCACTTCTACACATTGCCACCACAACGTATAAGTGTAATTGGCAGATCTCAGTTTACTAGAAAGCTGTATCAGTAATAGTCTATAATTGCAGAAAGGCGTAAAATGCATTTGTGGAAGTACAGGAGTCAGTTTTCACTATGCTCTATATACATTGTGTAGGTTGGGGAATATTTGATCCATTCTTACATTGATAGTGGAGCCTACATTTTGTTGATTAAATTCCTACCATCAACGTAAGAATCAAGTCGCATCAATTTATTTGAGTGAGAGGACTGTATTATCACATCCCACTATGTTAGGGATGTCAGTTAGTTATTTGAGTACCCCAGAACTGTATTGCAGCAAGATTTGAATGAATATTGCAATTGTTAGTTCATAATGGTATTCACATTTTACGTGATGGAACTGTTTCAATGTGTACACAACACACTGGCTGGTTGAAGAACTATAAATTGGAAAACTACACAGAAAAAATATCAACTTTGGAATAAAAAGAACTTGTATGAATCAAGTTGAGTGAAAAAGACAAAGTTTGGCATCTTCCTAAATTATGCATCCAGCAATTTCTGACAAAAAAACCTATAAATTTGTTTATATGTGGTGTGAATGAAACATATTAAATAAGTTAATAATCTGTCTTTTACCAAGAGAGTGATCTATTAACCCCAATATATATCTAAACATATCGCGTGCCGTCAATATCTATGTATGGTGGTTTCATCAACTACTACAGACCTATATACTCATTGATTACATTGTGAAGTATTGCTTACATTCTAAATTAGCATATTTGTCATGAATGGAGTTGAATGAAAACTTAATTATGCCACTTTTACACAAATAAACAAACAACAAATTGTAAAGTGCCCTAAGTCTAATTGTATACACTTTATGTTCAGAATTTCATTCAACATTTTACTGTGCATATTATAGTGGGTATTAACAGTTCAAGGAGAACTACAACTCATTCTTGGATGATATGAAACTATTTTCTATGAAGAACCAAATACTCAGACAATAACACATCAAACAACAGTGAAGTGAAAGTAAAAATAAAAAATTACTAATGCAGGATAATTTGTCAATTGTTTTTAAGTTATTCGAATTTTAAATCACCACAGTGACACATGACATGTTTGTTTGGTTGTTTGTTTGTTTGTTTGTTTAAATGTCAGATTTAGCCACTGTAAATCTAACATGGTTAACTTATGGTTGGTGATATAATCTGCTATAAATGACCTGACCTGATATATCTATGACTAAATTCAATCACATGACATAAATATAGGCACCTGGTGACTTGTGTAATAAACATGTTCACACACAAATTATTTCATTCATAATCCCTTTCACAGACTTATAACCCTGTAACTTTCCTTGCATTGAAATCAAAATAAATTCATGATGCATTATGACAATTTCCTGCAACATTAGCATCTGTTACAAACAGTTCTATCTATTAAACTGCCAGTATAAAAATAAAAAAAGTAATTTTTTTTTCCAATTTTAAAAATGTTATCTACTCATGGCCTCTCATTTCCTATAATAGAAGATACCATTTTGTTATAGGTTGGACAGGTATAAAAGTGGGTAAAACTGCCATGAAATTGATGTTCTGAAATAATGGTTCATAAGCACACTACATATATAAAAAGAATGCCACGAATATTGAAAATTGATGGTAATCATCGGCAAAATTCAAAACAGGAATAGGGCCGTCCCTACTATAACATATTTTCTATTGATGTTATGAAAGTGTCACAGATCTATACCTCATTGAGGTGCATAACAATTGAACATTTCCTGACAATGCGTACATTTCAATCGATTCTATCATACATTTCAATGTAATATGCATTATAACTAATGTATGTGTACGTATGTGAATCAATAAACACCCAGAGTGCAAGAATAAAATCAATGAATTGGATTTTGGCTTTCCTCCAGTAGACATTTCATTACCCATACAGAATAAAATCAGTGAACAGATGTTGATGCCTAAAACAACATTTTTTTCAATCATCTTGCTATCTATCTACATGACCATTACAACTGCTTCTCTGTCTTGTATATTTCAAATCAAAATAAATTTGGTTATTTTTTTTTTGCAGAGACCAGCTATAAATAATAAATTGTACAAGTTTGAATCCTTTAAATAAATTGCAGTAACCAAAATACACTAAATGACATATCTCATATTTGCCGTTTTTCAATACCAAAATAATTTAAACAATTTCCTTAAAAACTAATACATTCATATAAATAATCAATAACATCAAATGGAAATTCTGAATATTTTACTATCATCAATGGTGAATATCAATGATGATGAAAATCTTAATGCTGACCAAAAATAGCGATATTCTTGATTTAAAATACACATTATAATAGAAAGCTAATATATATATATATGTGTGTGTGTGTGTGTGTGTGTGTGTGTGTGTGTGTGTGTGTGTGTGTGTGTGTGTGTGTGTGTGTGTGTGTGTGTGTGTGTGTGTGTGTGTGTGTGTGTCAATATATATGAATATATATACACACACACAAATAAAAACTGCATGGTCATCGCCATTTTAACCTAATAACTCAAAAATGCCTCTGGCCTCTGACAAATATACAAATGCATTACAACATATTGTTCAGTCTAAAATTGCAGCAAATAAGGAAGAAAAAATTATGAAAACAATCTCCAGTGAAATATTTTAAGTTAGTCGCAGGACATCACTAAACTAGTATTGATTCTTGCATTGCTTCAGGTGTTGTTGCTTAGCTTCACATTTCTGTATGCACAACCAGTAACCAAGGCGATAGTAAAAAATGACAATGAAAATTAGGCCGCATATTGGTTTATCTCAATGTTATTTTTCAGTGTTCACATGAAATGTCATTTCCATACCTGATGAAGCATTTGCTGAGTATCAATGTCTATGATAAAGTCCTCCTTACAAAATTGACTTCAACTTTTCATCAAATTCACTATTTAATGTGTATTTCCTGGCATTTTAGACATTTCTTCCCTTATTTTACTAAACTCTGGGAAAGGAAACATTATTTTCCACTTAAAGGAAATAAAGTTAAATATGTTATACAACATTTTGTAATTGTTAATTTAATGCCATATCTTATAATTCTCACCACTTTTTCCCATAAAGTCCTTGTAAGATAAATGTGCAAATTATTTTAAAAGCATAAACAATAACTTTATAAAAACAAAATATCATTTTTAATTATTCATAGCATTTCACCATCAGCTTTAGTAGAAGATGAACAGATAAAAAACACACATTTCCAATCAGAAATACAAAATTTGCAAAACAATAGTCTCATAACAATAAAACCCCGACTAGTAGCATTTTCAATTTTTTTTATATTATATGGAATTTACATTTTTAGGATAAAAGTGTTTTCAACTATCTATTCTATACAGACAGACCAGATGTTACAATTTATGACACTAGATAAATATTTTTAAATTGATATAGCACAGGGAAGGAAAGACAAAATATTTCGAGTACTGTCATGCATACAGTGATAGTTTCTAACTCTACATAATAATACAAATACAGATTTGTAGTATTCATTATGAAATACATACAATATCAATTAATAAAGTGATGTTTTGGGATTCAATAAGACAATGTAACTTGAATACATGGATGTATAAAATACATCAAATGAAAATTAAAATCATTGATGCTCGACGGCTATCAACATAAAATTGTCTATTTTCAAGTCACATATCCAATCTTAAGTAGAACATTTGTTTGTCAATCAGGCTTTCTTTCAGGGTTGTTACTAAATTCAAATCTGTAAAATAAGTAGTGACTAAAATGACTTCTTGTACATGAACACAGTGTACCAGTCTGGAAATTAGTCAAAATAAATTAACTAGTCTTTGAGAACAAGCTAAAGACTAAAATGGCAAAATTTTCTAGTTGTACAATATCTCAGTTTACAGTAGTTGTGCATACATTTTATCGATGTCAACAGGAAGGAGTATTTGAGATCTTGACTGTGTACCTGAACACTTTCATTGAAACACTCATATACTCATCATGAACATTGTCAAATTCCTGTATGTGGTGAAGGCCTCCATTTTGTTAACATTGATCAAATTATTGACATTATGAAATAAGTCAAGAGAAAAAAACCGTTATAAGTTAAATTTAAAAACAGTCCTTGAGGTATGGCAAGTCTTTTTACAGACTTTTTGTGGCTTCATTCTGGTGCAAGAATCACGTTTTACTCTATGTTTACGCTGAAATGAACTGTATTCAGGAAGTTTTCATGGTCATAGCAATAATGTAGACAGAAAATAGTATAATTCCAATAAAACACAGATTTTTATAAAAGTATGATATCAATATTTTAAAATACTGTGAATTTCATAAAAATGGATCAAAATAATCTAAATTCTTCCCAAAATATGTCAAAATAAAAAAATTGAAATTTAATATTTTTGTTTCACTCATAATCCTACTCACCTTGATGTATAATAAAATACCAACTACAACTATGTGTGAGTAGATTTGGAAAAAAAAACGAAGATTACAATAAATGTTGCTAACTAAATATGATCCTACAACAAAAGATAACACACTAAGCATATATTTGGAACTCTAGTCAGCTTTTCATCAACTGAATAATACAAACAGAATTCTTTTTATTTCAATATCAAAAACTATATTGCGATAAGCCATTTCTGATTATTTTGGAGACGACTTTTAAAATGATGTCCTGAATACATAATTTTTTCACATGCATAATTTAAGACAGTGGGTTGAATGTAATAACTACCGATACAATGATGACAATTTTTTTTTTTAAATGACCTAATGTATCCTTATACTATGATCCACTGGTATCAGCAAAGACAAAAAAAATCTACCTCCTTCCCGAACAAAAAAAATACATAAAATGTATAAATGTTAAAGTGTAATTTATGAAACACTAAGTTAACCTGGTAAAAAAAAATAATCAAAAGTCAAGGGTTGTACAATTTTTGTAAAATTGTGGTTTATTTTGACTTATAGGATAAGTTTGACATCCATAACACTATAACATACACACACACACACACACACACACACACACACACACACACACACAGACACACACAGACACACACACGCAAGCACTCACGCACGCACGCGCACACACACACACACACACACACATATACAAACATGTGAAACAGATAACATGAATACAAATTCAAACCTTTTACACTGCTAATCTTGTTACCAACCAATTGCTTTGCAACGAAGGCAGCCATCTTCAATTATAAACACCACTTATATTGCACTCGTTGATACTAATTAATATATAAAGCTGCAAAAAGGAAACATGAAAAAGAAAGAAAAGTGTAAGTCAACAATAAATACTAGTTACCAACCTCCTAGAGAACCTGTTAGTAAAGAAACCATCGTTTATCTTCAATTGGCACCAAAAGTCCTCAATGTTGACATATACAGGTCCAAAATATGCACATATACACCAAAGTTTGAGAGAACGTTTACAAAAAATGAGTGGCAGATGTTAAAGACGTGTCTGGAATAATAGGTGATCATTTACATTAATTTTCATACGACATACCCTGTATCTTCCAATAACCTATAAACTCTTCAGGCTGATCAAAGTTATATTTTCCTCCCTCTGGAAATGTAACAGCCATATTATTGTCCCCTTTTCAGATCATTCCATTCTTTAATCACATCGCTTACACTCTTACTAAGTCATCATATTATTCACGTAATAAATTTGCAATAATTATTTATTTGTTTGCAATTCAATTACATGGCTTGCAAAATCCCCAAAACAAATCAAAATGAAAATGTCTGCCATTTAATCTATACATCCTTATTTGACAAATAACATGATTTCAAATTCTGACGAAAGGATGACATTCACTCAGTGAATTTCACTACAACCACAATCTGAATATCAAGAGCAAATTTAACTATAAATTTGGTGAATTTTAGTACACTCCATTGGCCTGAGTTTGACAGCAATATGATTTTTCAAAAATTCCAAAATTATGTTTTTTTAAATTATTCATATACAAATGCCAACTGTTCTTTTCAGAAATGATTTCACCTCTTTTCTCCCCACAACAGCATTGTCTCTTTGATCCTGTTTCATCCAATTATCTTCAATTAATATGCAAATTAAACTGTTTTACTAATAATGACATGGTGTCCCAGATGACTTATTACACTGCAAACTGGACATACATGTACATGTATCCTATGTGTTAAACTAATTGCACCTCATATTTTCATAGTTATACATTTATAGACACATTTATAAATACATTTCACAATTTGTTTATTTCTTGTTGTTTAATGTTACTGATAATTTAATCATCAGACTACTGACTCTGTGTATTGACTGTATCCACTGATTGTATTCCCATCCACTGACTATATACCCCATCCACTGACTATATACCCCATCCACTGACTATATACCCCATCCACTGACTATATACCCCATCCACTGACTATATACCCCATCCACTGACTATATACCCCATCCACTGACTGTATACCCCATCCACTGACTATATACCCCATCCACTGACTATATACCCCATCCACAGACTATATACCCCATCCACTGACTGTATACCCCATCCACTGACTATATACCCCATCCACTGACTGTATACCCCATCCACTGACTGTATACCCCATCCACTGATTGCATTCCCATCCACTGACTGTATTCCCATCCACTGTCTATTCCCATCCACTGACTATATACCCCATCCACTGACTGTATACCCCATCCACTGACTATATACCCCATCCACTGACTGTATACCCCATCCACTGACTGTATACCCCATCCACTGACTGTATACCCCATCCACTGACTGTATACCCCATCCACTGACTGTATACCCCATCCACTGACTATATACCCCATCCACTGACTATATACCCCATCCACTGACTGTATACCCCATCCACTGACTGTATAACCCATCCACTGACTGTATACCCCATCCACTGACTATATACCCCATCCACTGACTGTATACCCCATCCACTGACTGTATACCCCATCCACTGACTGTATACCCCATCCACTGACTGTATACCCCATCCACTGACTGTATACCCCATCCACTGACTGTATACCCCATCCACTGACTGTATACCACATCCACTGACTGTATACCCCATCCCTTGACTGTATACCCCATCCACTGACTGCATACCCCATCCATTGACTGTATACCCCATCCACTGACTGTATACCCCATCCACTGACTGTATTCCCATCCACTGACTGTATTCCCATCCACTGACTGTATACCACATCCACTGACTATATACCCCATCCACTGACTATATACCCCATCCACTGACTGTATACCCCATCCACTGACTGTATACCCCATCCACTGACTATATACCCCATCCACTGACTGTATACCCCATCCACTGACTGTATACCCCATCCACTAACTATTCCCATCCATTGACTATATACCCCATCCATTGACTATATACCCCATCCACTGACTGTATACCACATCCACTGACTGTATACCCCATCCATTGACTGTATACCCCATCCACTGACTGTATACCCCATCCACTGACTGTATACCCCATCCACTGACTGTATACCACATCCACTGACTGTATACCCCATCCATTGACTGTATACCACATCCACTGACTGTATACCCCATCCACTGACTGTATGCCACATCCACTGATGGTATATCCCATCCACTGACTGTATGCCCCATCCACTGACTGTATTCCCCATCCACTGACTACATTTTTTGTATATACCCCATCCACTGACTATATATCCCAAATTTTAGGGTCGGCAGAGAAAACCTAGATGGGGCTGGGTAACCGGAATCAAACATTTTTTTAAAAGCCTTTATAGCATTATTACTTTGGTCACTTATTTGTAGAGTCATTAAAACAACCCTACACCTACACACTATACAGTACACAGTATGTAGGTGTCTTATTAGTACTGAGTCATTAAACTTTGAAGTATCAATTTAACTGTCTGCCATCACCAACCATCATTGGAAGATGTCATCTAAGCATTGTTGATAAAAAGTGGCAGTTTCTATAGTGTATGTGGTCCCTGTTGAGAGGGTTGTGACCTAGCTAGTTTTTACATCATCAGACACAATTGTATTGCACACTTACTTTTACTTGTACAGGAGTAAATAAGAAATATCAATTTATAGACGAAAACATAAACGGGTAAAACTGTACATAAAACTGAATTCTGCCATCATCACATATCATACTTTGGTCAAGACGTCACTTTGTAATGGTTTATCAATACAGTACAATAACCTATGGCAAAATTATCATTTAATTAAATTATGCTGACTTTGACAGAACATTGGAATATTGTAGGTAATTTAATAGGTGAATACTAATTTAGTTTGAATTTCAACAACAGTTAAATATATCTGTAACACTATCAATTCCCTTCCACCCTTATCAATTATGTTGCCTGTATTGGTTAAAATGTTCGTACTACATTTGAATTGTTGATAAATCAATATTTTATCATATCTAATTTTGCTTCTTTTGAATTTGACCTAGCTGTAGCAGCAACCAGTCAATCCTATGATCGATGACAACGAACTTGGCATTGACACTAAAGGCAAAGCAATTTGCTTTGGTTTACTCTGAATACTGAATATCAAGTACTTACAGGTACTACACAGTCATCATGTGATTAGCATGTGATTAGCATGGTAATGTCACATGTCATACTGTCTCTACCTTGACAATATAAAGGAGTACTAAGCCACTTGTGAGAGTTTATGGGCACAAATATACAGGTGTTCTCAGTTTATTAAGATCACGAGACCAAGTTTATGTGTCTCTAATGTTGGTCAATTTCCTCATAAATATGAGATACTATTTTTTCACTCTGATATTTTAGTATTTATCATTAGTCAACATTTCCTGAAAAAAAAAGTCTACCACAGTACTTACTACATGTACAAGCAACCATGAACATCAGACTAAAAGCAATGTCTCTCTTCATGGTAGCCTACACAAACATTAACACTTCAGGCCCTTTACAAGGGTATATGAATCTACTTTGGTTTGACATCAGTGAAGGCCACATCTATAGCATAAGGTTTTACTACCACTCCGCCAGATAATACTGCCGATTACCCTGCTTTCAACTAGTTGAGATCAATACACTGCAGAGCTGATGGCAAAGTACTAGAAATTTTACTGAACAGAAGGTGAAATTGGAAGTTAGACAAGTTTCAAGAACCCAATGGCTACTTACATGTACAGAACAATACTACCATCATGTGTTTGTTTTTTTCCTTTTTTTTATATTTAAGACATTACAATCTACCCACTAACATGCTAAAGCTAAAGTGACTGCTGAATAACAAATATTGATTCACAGCATGGGAAACTGTTTGCACACTGTATTCTGCATCACATTTTGTGTACAGCATAATATAATTCTAACCATGTATAACATACATAACGCTAAGTACACCACTACCTTCAAAATCTTAATAAATCACAACTCTGTACAACAAAATGTTACCATGGAAACACAAAACCCTGTCACAGCTGTTTATATTGAAACAGTTATTGAAAGGTATATTAAATATTTGATGATACGGCTACATATTTGATGACGTTCACAATATAGGCCAGGTTGCCACGATTAATAATTGTCACCGATTTTAACATTTTTAGATTTCACATTTAACACATGCAATGTATCACTTATTAATTTGTTATGATCTTTAAGTGAAAGCTATTATGGCCATATACTGTTGATTTAACTTGACTTCATTCTGAATAAATTTAGAGCAAAAAAAAAATATGTTTACTTCAAACTTTATGGGACAGCATTTTTGGAAAAGTGTACAAATTTCAGAAAAAGACAGGTTTACATGTATGAGAGACCATAACATGTACTATGAGTATCATATTAAATTCATTATTAACAAAATCTGTGACATGATAATGGTCTGAAATAAACAATGACTAATTCTGGTTGATGGAACCTAAATAGATGTACTTGTACATTTTGTACAGTGCATTGCAGGTTACTGTAATCTCTTCACTTTCTCAGTTTGAAGAATCTGCAGATGCTATACTTTAAGTTAGCAAAATTGAATGAATGCAGTTTCTTGCTACATTTACTATTAGTCTAAATGAAATCAACCACATAAAAAGTACTGCTACAAGACACAGACATGCAGTTGCCAATGTTTTTCAGTATAAAACACAAGGATTTTACTACTCGAATTTTACTATTATGTGTAGCTATTTGAATTTCACACCTCCTCCAAAAGTGACTGGTGGAAATGTGGCATTCCTAGAGGGACTGAAACATCAATAAACAATATTATAATATACCTAGTGATAATGCTGTGCCATGATTCGCTAGAATCAGTCACGTGATAGGAAAATAGAATGACTATTTCCCTAGGGAAATAGTTCCATCAACTATTACATGGTCACGTGACCACCGTGAGTTCACAGCAGGTCAAAATGGCAGCTTCTGATGATGTCATTTGCCACCGCGAGTTCACAGCATGAGGTATATTATAAAACACATATTGCCTGGCCTATATTCGGGCTATAGCACCCGTTCATTACCCCCTCGTGACTGTGAGTTACCACAATCACATGCTATTTCCCTCGGCCTTTGGCCTCGGGAAATAGCACGTGATTCTGGTAACTCACAGTCCCTCGGGTGTAATAAACGGGTGCTATAGCCCTCATGGCCAGGCAATATGTATTCAAAATGGCCTCACAGTGTAAATCATTTCCCCATCCCTGTCAAAGTACATATACTACTGTATTTCCTGCATTTCAGTTTCTGTACTCCTTTTATATAGATTTGTAAAGTTTTCAGAGAACCCGCAAATAAAAACAAATTAAATAAAAAAAATAAAGAAAAACAATAAAATGATGTCAGTCAGATGACATACAAAAACAAACGAATGACGGACCATTTATGTAATAGTAACCTACAGGATGTGTTGATGTTTTCCATTTTGACATACTATTTCACTATACTGTATATATTCACTGATTATGTACACAGTTCTATTTGTCATCTTGTATGTGGTAGGTCTAGATGCTATACATGACTTCACATCACAAGATCTCTCTTCACCCAGATTTGATGCCATGGATAGCCTCTAAATTATAGACGTGAATGATAACTGATATTAAGTTTATTAGTAAAATTAATAATTACAACTCAGTGCTGCAATGTCCATGAAGACCAGATATGACATTGCATCAACTTTCTGGTACATTTTACAGTCTATGATTATATTGATATTAATAGTTCATAAAAATGAGACATCAGTTTTGATGAGATTGGACACAGAAAAATATTTTACCGTCTCAGAACCAAGACGGAAATTTTAAATAATACAATTATTATTGAGTTGTGAAGGCAAACATTAAAAGGTGGAAATGTCAGTTTTTAATGATTTATGATTTAGAATGGCATTGAAAACAACAGAAAATACTGACTCTAAGAAGGTTCACTGTATTCATTAGTGGTTGCGATGGTAGACGTGCATTGACTGCAACAACCACTGATGGCAATTGTAATGTGTCATATCAACAACTGCTGTATAATACGGGGGGGGGGGGGGGGGGGGGGGGGGGGGGGGGGGGGGGCTGTATGAGAGATCAATGTTCTCCCTTATGAGTAATCAAGATAATAACATGATCCTATTACAGTAATTTTTTAAAACAATATATTTCATTTTGTTGTAGTGATTTTGGAAAAAGAATATTCCGTCTTAAGTACACTAATTTTGAAAAGAATATTTCATTTTGTCAGTATTTTGGAAAAGGATTTATTTCATTTGTTACAGTTATTTTGGAAAAGAAAACTTTAATTCAAGATCTGCCTGGATTCCCCAGACTTATTAGAAGGGTTTAGGAACCTCTCAATAATTAATCACCTTTTCTTAAATCTTTATCTTTTTCTTCAAGTACATGTGTGTAACATCTTGTGAAATTGTCCTAAAATCTTCTCAAAATGCAATTTGTTTATTTATTTAAATAACAAATGTACTTTGACAAAATCTACCTGTCTTCTCAAACACTTTCATTTTGATCTCAACTACTATCAGGATTTCCCTGTATGAGATCGGGAGTTAGTTTTCTTCTATAATGAAAACTTCAACAAAAACAATTCCAGTGTGAGTTGAAAATAGAATCTTCAAAATCCAGCAGGTAAAACAATCATGGCAATTTAATTTTGATATATAAAAAATGACAATTAATACAATTCTCAACTAGGCTGTATGTGATATTATGTTGAAAACATCAAGAAGACTTAGAATGCATCTTATAAGAATTGCTTTTAATATGTAATGGAGTAGCTAGGATTGGACCATCATGGCAATACTGGCTACTAATTTCACAAAATTGAATTGCGAGAGCTGTAGCTAGCAGCTGAAATGAAAGTGGATTGAGATTCTATCAGGTTACTAGTTTCTACATCATTATAAGATGGACGTTGCTGCTTTCTATCATCTCTTCCAACTCAAGTATTAAATTTTGAAAATTGACTTTTACCTTGTCTCCATATTTTTACTCACATGCACCACATACTAAAAAGTAATTGTATATTTTGATGTGTTTCTTATTTTTATTTTCAAGTTGAATATGTTTGTTATGTTAAAGTTACACGATATTTTATTTATTATTCTTATTTAGTATTCACGTCTTGTTTATGACTAATACTGTGTACAATTTTTGACACGACTTTGAGTTGTATTTCTGGCTGATAATACAAAAAATAGACCTCAGAAATTCAAGATATGAATTGAATTCTAAATGAATCTTAGGGATGACAGAAAATAAATTAAAAATTAAAGAATATTTCTCTTAAAGCAATCTACCTAACATTAAAATTTGATATGTTTACTTTATACACTAAAGCACGTAGATCAATATAAAAGAAATCTTTTCACTTTTGTCTAAAGTTAGTTAGTCAGTGTGTTTAATAAATTTGGAATTAATACATGTATATGTGTGCACTATGCACAGACTAAGTCTACAAGGCATGTAGCTATGATAATAATAATAATAATAATGTTAGTTTTTATATAGTGCTTTCCCATTTTGTGCTCAAAGCGCTTTACGATGATTACCCCTGGCACAGAACTATAGTGGCACAACTATATAGCTCAGATGCAAGTAGACCATAGCTTGTTCACATCACAATGAATCTGTGATTTGGGTTTGCAGTAATTGCTGTTGGTTCTAACATTACAAGCAGTTAGTTGTTTGTTGGTTCTAACATTACTTGCAGTTAGTCGTTTCTCGGTACTAACATTACAAGCGGTTAGTCAGCAAAAACACACATTGTGATATAAACAGGATAAGTACATGTAGCTAAACCAGGGCTCTTGCACAAGTCTTTCTAGGAATCTTACAATGGTACACCATTGTGTTGATATGGTGCTTGTAATACTGATATCAACTATTATATTAATATGTGGACATATGATATGGTGCTTGTAATACTGATATCAACTATTATATTAAAATGTGGACATATGATATGGTGCTTGTAATACAGGTATCAACTGTTATGTTAATATGTAGACAGGTGATATGGTGCTTGTAATACAGGTATCAACTGTTATGTTAATATGTGGACATATGATATGGTGCTTGTAATACAGGTATCAACTGTTATGTTAATATGTAGACAGGTGATATGGTGCTTGTAATACAGGTATCAACTGTTATGTTAATATGTGGACATATGATATGGTGCTTGTAATACAGGTATCAACTGTTATGTTATTATGTACACAGGTGATATGGTGCTTGTAATAAAGATATCATTTCACTCAACTCTTGCTCTGTCATACAATATTCACATTGACATCAAGTAACATACACGATACAACCAATCCTATCATAAAACTTACAATCCAGTGACTCCATCAATATACATCTCCATCATTTGTGTATTTTTTGACAGTCTAACTACCATGGGTCAAGAATCTGTCACCAAAATCACCATCGAATGGCATTCAATATGCCTAAGCCCTAATAAAAATAATTGTTTGGTTCCTGTTACCCAACCCACCTAGTTTTTCAGTGCCAACCCTAAAGTTCTTTATGTATTTGAGAAAAACATAATAAAATCGCAATAATTGTGAAGTCTCACGAGAAATAGTGGATGTGGAAAATGACGACAATATAAACTGTTCTTTCAATCTGTAATGGCTGTACATCTGATGGGAAGAAATAAATAACACAGAGACCATTTGGAAAACGATGGAAAACCTGAACTAGACACTCAGAAAAAAAATATATAATAAAATAACATAAAAAATCTACCTACATGTACCCCACCTATTCTAAAATTGAATGTAATCGGACCACATAATTTTTTTTTTATTACAGATATTTCAACAAGATGGCTTGATTGAGTTCAACTATAGCAAATTAATTTTTTTTCTGCAAGCAGTGTTCAAATCAACATAATGAGACTTCATCTCAAGATGAACACCATTCTAATTCACAAATCAGTTAATACACTGACGATATGAAATTATTCAGTATTGATAGTGCAATGTTGGTCAAAATTGAAAAGGTCAAAGTTCATGGATTATATGTTTTACAACAGAAAAAAATAGGGTCACCATTTGCCAATACCTCTCAAGCTGATTACTTTATATGCTACATTTTATAATATTCATCTGAAAATAATCAATACAATAATGTTTTTAGAATTGATTATAGGTAGAGAAAAACTGCATAAAAATTAATGTAGAGTCCATGACCTCTTCATTAAAAGACCTAAGGTGTTATGAGATAGACATATCAGAATAGAACTTACCATGGGAGATATCGTCATGACGATGTCACTAAAATTAATGTCATCTTTCTGATATATTAACATGTATCTATACTTCATGATACAATCTGAATTTCAAATGATTTTTTTTCTCACGGCGCACTATTTTTTGTATACTTATTCATTTGTCTGTTCATCTATCTGTTTGTGTTTCATCTCATTCTGTTTGAGTCCAGGCATCCCTCCCATCCCCCACCAATTCATACAGCCAAGTGTCAATCAGACTCAGCCTTACTGTAAACTATACACAAACAAAGAGTCATAGAGTCTCTCAGTGTTGTTATTAAACACTAGTTTCACCACTTGCCTGGATTTAGTTCCCATCAGTATGACGCACATTGACACTCTCCAAGGCTACATTTTTCTAACTCAATGACTTGATTATAGACTTCAAATCAGTCTGTCTCATTCACTCTACAGCTTGCATGCTTTTTGTTTTGTGGTCTACATCACATATGGCTATCAGTTATTCACTCTCAATAACGTTAGAATTTTTTCACTGATTTATCTAATTTTTTTCTTAATTAGGCTATCAGTTACTCACTTTTAGTAAGGTTTGAATTTTTTCATTGATTTTTCTCATTTTACTTCTTTTTTTTTAAAAATGTTACATGTGACACTCCACCACATAGCCTTAGTTTTTCATTTTCAATAATGTTTGGATTTTTTACAGCAATATCCCCTTTTTCACTAAGCCTTTACACTACATAACATATGGCTATCAATTTCATATTGTTCGACTATTTTATTCTCCATTTTTTATTGCGAAATTGTTAAACTCCTCATGACATATGGCCTTCAGTTTTCCGCTACAACTAATATTGAATTTTTAACTGATATTTCTCTTTTTTCTTCTACATGTTAACTTCAACACTCCATAAAACATAGCCTGTTATTATATTTTTATGGTGATTTTTTGTCCAAAATTTATTACACTCCATCATATGACCTCTGTTTATAACATTGAATAATAAAGTGTACGGTTTTAAAGGCTTTTTATCAAGTTTATTACAAAACATTAATGTTCTATCACATATGGCCTTGAGTCTCATTGATTACCATCATGTTTTGAAATATGAAAACAGATTTTTATGACTTTTTCTGTAAAATATTTACACATTAATTACCCATGACCATGAATTATCTATTTGTATTGTTTATTATTTATTACCAGTACTCTTTATAGGTTTGACAACAAATTGCAAGAATAGTGACAAAAACATAAACAAACACTACATATAATTCAAAATAACACAAGTAATTGACATTAAAATAAACAAAATATATAAATGGCAGCCTGTGAAAGGAACAAATAAACAGGTGCAAGAATCTCTACTTGAGTTTAACTTACAACCAAAATATGCCTGAAATAAATTATCTCAATAAATTTATGATTATAGAAATAAATAATGAAATCACTGACGATAACATGTATGAAAAATCTGTTAAAATGGCATTTGAATTTTGGAAATAATTTTGTATTACTGTTACTCAACTATGTATAGTTTGGATTTCACAACAGATTCTGAATCAGAAATAATGTTTGGATTTCACAACGGATTATGAATAGCAAGTATTTTCCGGCTGAATGATGAAAAATATTGGAGAATAACATAATTATACCAGCACCAGTAATATCAAAGAAAATTAGGGGAAAGTACATGTAATAGTAATTTTGAACAGTCATTTTTGACTCATACTTCTAACACAGCTGAACCAGTGATGTAGATATGCATTGACGTGACATACAAATGTAGATGTGTGTTGTTGTGATGTAGAACAACCAGAGTATATAAAATCAAAACTTATATGTCCCAAAGTACAGACACCAAAATACCAAATCTACCAAAGAAACCACTGACATATTTTCCTAAGTCACTCTTCAATTTAGTTTGACTATATTTATATTAACTCTCTCGTTCCTTTTTAATCAAATTACATCTAATAAATAATAGTTTTATTGTCGGTTTTACAAAAAACATAATCTCCATACATAACCAGATGTTGAATATCCACAGAAAGTTTTGTAATTTTGTCAAAATCATAATGTTCATAATTATAGACATAAAATACAGAAATAAAATATAGCAACTGAGATGAAAATTGCTGGATTAATATATATGCTTGGCATTGAGTGAAGATATATGAAATTGCACACACAATAAATCTGCTGATGTATGGCCTTCCGTACCTGGTATACAAAATGAATGGGAAAAATGAACGGAAAAGTTACGGAAGCATATCGAATGAATCTTATTCCTGCTGACGGCCTCCCCTGGCTAGATGCAATAAATTATGCTAAGCCCAGTCTTGATTTAAATCTTGATAAAATATATTGAACAGACCTGATGACTGAGTCATCTCATGATAACCTTCCTATAAGCAAGCAAGTCGTGCATGAAATCTAGTAGTGAATTTTCACATGGAAAAATGCTAACAAGTGTAGCATGCAAGAAATGTTACTACCAGGGATTATAGTCAACATATTAAACATATACTGTACATCTTTTGATACCTATCAATATCTCAATGACCGTACAAAAGAACAGTACTGTATAAAAATTACATTTATCCATTTTGAACAAAGTGTTTATAATCAAAACCTCTAGAGATTTCTTCTACAGAGTGCTGGTATTGCTAATTCAATGACTATTCTACAACATGTATGCTAATTGACCTCAAAATATTTACTTCATAGTTAAAATGTATTTCTCTTTTTCAAAATATCTGCATTTTTTGGCAATTTCAATCACACACTTATGGTTGCATACAAACTAAATTTCTATTTCTCTTAAGAATTTAATACAATTTTAAAAATATCTACACAACAAAAGGACACATTGTTATTCAGAATTTCTTTTCATTTTCAAGAAATCAATGGTGGTAGCCCCTTCTCTCAGAGAATGTAGGGAAATATCTAATGCTAATAGGCAGATATTCAGAGGCATGTGAAGACAAATTCTTCAACAGAATTCAAAAACGATGTCTACTGGCTCTTGAGTTCTAAGGTTGAGTATGACGAGAAGGATGAGATACAACACAAGGTAGTCTGTACTACTACTACTCTGTACTACTACTAGTCTACGAACTCTACCAACGTACAGATTGGATTGGAATCTCTTTAGAGATAACAAGGCAGAGTGACTTAGCCACAACAAGCTATGCTTGATTGGACTGTTCACTAGACTCCATTCTATCTTTTTGCAGTGCATCACAATGTAACACACTCTCTCTATATATTCCGGAAATGGATTGGCTTTCTTCAGACCCCGCATCCCAAGTACTCTATCCATCCTTACACACAGTCTCTTCTTTCTAATTGTATACCGGATTGCATGGATCAAATTACGGATTCTGATTCACATTCTAAATGGAACATTTCATGGATAGAGAGAGTGGGCGGCTAGATATCCATTGAAATTGATAGATAGCTGCCTACAATACTAGACTGACATCAATAGCAGTATATAAAGTGTCAACTTACAGTTAGCCTAAACCTTTTAATTTCCCTACATAACACATAAATGTGTCAATTTGTCCAAAGTATTAAAATTATCAATCACACGATAACATATTCACTTAATCTTGAGATATAAATCGGTAGGTGATTCATTTCGCTACCACTCGATAGCATTTGGAAACGTTATCGAGGTCAGTCTGTAATCTAACAATCCAGGGCAAGATGTGTGTTTTGACACTTTTTGATTTTCCTACAGGGATGTATAGATACAAAAGATGTGTTGGACAAAGAAGTTGAGCTGCCACTCACATACATGTAGTCAAGGGAAGTCATTGTTTAACACTCTACATTCAGACCAAGTCATTAACTGTATATACACTGAATTTACAAAATATGTATGCACAATAAAAAAGATAGCAAAAGCATGTATGACAATCGTAACCTCCGCTATTCATCTTGTACCTTTCACTTCTTACTTTGGTCAAACTAGTCTGAAAAGGCATTTTTTTGCATTTCAATGAGATGAGTAAATACAGACATTGAATTTATACTCTGTACGACATTTTACATCTCCTGAATACAAAGATGTTATTAGTATTCAAAACACGACATCTCCTATGAGAATGAATTGGTCATGGATTCTGGGTTCATAGTATCAAAGAACAATTTCTACTCACAAACTTCATTTTTAAGCAAATCCTATATTTTCACTGTCTGATGCTGACGAGACATCATCAGGGTGTGCTACAGCAATTTCCAGTAATACATAATATGCTATACTTTTGAAAATTAAAGAAAAAATCTCATACAGTCTTGGTTGATGTTTTACTGGTTACAAGGAGTAGCTATTTTTAATTTACTATTGGCATAGACCTTACATGAGGGTCTACGGTACTGTTAGTATGATAGTTCCACACACAAACACACCGAGGGTCTATGGTACAGTTATTATGATAGTTCCACACACAAACACACTCTGTTGTTCTTGTTATTCAAAACATGTGTACTGTCTGTAGTTGCCTAGTGAATGGCCTCAGTACAGGTCACTTAATTCTAGTATTCTTTTTTGGGGTGAAGTATTTTCAGACCTTGACCAAACTAAATAGTGTCACTGTCAGAACATTCTTGCTATAAATTATGTCACAACAGTCTTTGAACAGGTCTGTATTTCAGGTCATGAAAAACTAAAAATCTTTTTATTTTAGTTGTTAATCTTTCAAAAGACATAAAGACAACAGCTGACATTGTTTATAATCAACCAAATCATAACATGTGAATCTTTGTATGTCCACATTTCAACAAGAGCAGTTGTCATTGATTTGTTAACAACATTTCCTGACAAAATTCCATGTAATTTTACTTCATTTTCATTTCAAGTCCATACACATATAAATTATGTAATGTTTACTACACTACTTGCTACCAAAAAGCACATACGAAAAAATAAGTCCTCTTTTACCACTACTAACATTCATATTAAAAAAGTCACAGATTTATATAAAGTCACAACAATTCAGATTGGCGATTAGAGGGGGAATACTATCAGAATTATTTACAAATATTGGAGTTTGAATTTTACATGTATAATTTGAAGCGGGACAATTTCTAAGAGTCGACTGTTCAAATATCATCTTGTCTGCAGGATTTGACATATCCAACAGATAACTGACGATTACAACATCTGTGTCTTTGACAATAATAGAAAATGTTGATCGTATCTCGAAGGGAAAATAACATTTTCTCAACACTATTCAAAATACAATAATGTATTCTATTAGTGTATTTGTCGATGCATATCCCGATTACATGAAACTCAGTCTGGAAGGAAGGTGATCTCAAAAGAAATAAACATTTTAAAATCAGAATATACTAATGTTATCTACGTGTATGAAAAATACGAGTTAATTATGCTTACGTTATTGTAAAGTTATTGAAATTAAGTCAATTATTTATTTTGCTAACACTTTGTCGTATCATTTCGTTTGGGATTGTGGCAAAACAGAATTAACATAACTTGACCAGTAATATGATTCATTTTTATTATATTGTTAGCTGCTTAGCATGTACTGTACACATACAAAATTGTATGCTATCATTAATAACATGTCAAAAATTGAGAATGAGATGTCATTTTTTTAGAATGGCGTAATGAATTTAATTATCGGTTGCTAAGCAGCCATTTATAAATATTGAAAGCACTTGGGATGGTGGAAATTTAAATAAACGAGTTCTTACCGAAATACGCTATCCCGATGGCTGTGTTGTAGAACTGGTCTTCCTCTTGATACCAAGCACTCGAGATGGAATGATGAGTGATAAATCAATCAAATGGGAAAAGCTAGCAAAGTGGTGCCCGTACAATGCTGTAAGGTCGGCAACTAAAACGCTAATCAGTTTGCTTGATTCGGAACAATCACGAAGGAATTTGAATGGCTTCAATCAGAGATTGATGTGAATTTTGCATTTGTTTACAGCGTGCAGCTACAGATGATACGAATTCATGGAAAGTACAGTGTAAACACGCACTGGAGACTCCGCTCGCTTCTCCGTACAACTAGTGTTTGAAGTTTCCCAGTCCAAGTTTCCTACTGCGTAGTTATGCTGTTCTGTGCCACTAAAAGCCTCGCCTACGTGATCGGGAACAAGAGCATCACCTAGAAATCAAATACAGGCCTCAAGCATCATAATCACTTTCCCAACTACATTTGTGGCAAATCACATTCCCCGATTAACCCTCACACATGCGCACAAACGGCTGATAAATTGATTGATACAATCCGACGATGGTGGCGCAGTGTACGTTAAAATAAAGCTATTGAAATAAAACTCACGCACTGAAGTTTTTCTAGTCTAGTTCCTATACACTATAGTATCGTTACGGTTTATACCTTCACTCACAAGAACTACAGGCTGGTCATCCAGAGTAATTTTTTTTCATGTTCTGAGAAGGTAGTTTATTGACATGTTCAATTCGGTGGAAGTGAACGGTCTTTGAAGAGAGGAACCTTGTATTTTTAAATCTGTACATGATAACATGCAATGCATCAAAGTAGCTGGAAGCCACAAAAAAAAACATCTTAAAATGTAGCCATATATTTCGATCGTCAATGGGGGAAACACGTTTTTGTTCGCACCGTTTTGTTGTCAGGACATTGACAGAGGGAACGGAACCCCTACTTCTTAAATAGAAAAGGACGTGTATGTAGCTGCTTTATATAAAGGTTCATATAACGAATGCTTCCTGTAGCCTGTATGAGGTGGAAAGAAATGGGCCGCGGTTTCTGACACAAGAAATTCTGCCCCACCCACAGCATTGAATAACTGTACTGTCTACATATCTGAACAACTTCATGTCCCAAAGATGTTCACATAATTTGAATTACAAAAATGTTTTTAGAGATGCATGAAGTCAAACAAAAGACAAAGTCCATGATTTCAAATATTTTCTCAGTAATTTTATTTCAATTTCTACAAATTCTACACAATACAAAAGCTTCACATCGACATATCAACAATTTTGAGATGACAAAATGTGAGTCAAAAAACTAAATTGTATAAACTTTTCTTGTTAGTTACAACTTTTCTTTATAATTACACAATATCTACATGTGATGCATGTTACGTGTTCTTCCATCCCTTGTATGCCACAGATTTCTGACTCTGAGGTGTAAAAATGAATCTGGTACAAATTAATAATACATAGTTAGTTACAAACAATGTGATAAGTCGTGGTAAGTAAACATACTTTGAACACAATTTTTTGGGGATAAAACATGTATAGTTCACTGAACACAACTTTTTTTTTTCAATTTCCAGTTGCATAGCAGCAGTGTTTTCACTATATTCAAAGTCACAGCCCATGACAAATCTGGTAAAATTTGGTTTCTCTTAATGTTGACAGGGTATATCATGTATTAAAAGAAGTGCAGAGAAACTTTGGTTGACTGACTGATCACCAAAAGTTAGAACACTGGAATGAGTGAATATCTGGGAAAAAAAGTATGAGAGACATAGGTTTACTTACTTGCCCTGGAATGAGTGACAAAAATAGATTTGAAATTTACAACAACTATCAGAAATTGACATTGTGTCATAAAAGACAACCAATTTAGAACAGCCACAGAAACTGTAGGACTGTGATATCAAGTCTAATTCAAACTGAAATTTGAGGGTTAGATGTGTGTGACATTAAACGGTATTCAACATTTCCATCTGTAATTACCCCTCCAGTATTTTGATACTGTATGAAAGAAAACCACAACTCGCACTAAAAGGACCACAATACTTGAGATACCAAGTATATCTTCGTATTACTCCAACATAGAAAGTGAATGTTATATAAAAATGTGAAATGAGTTAAAAGTATTTTGATGATGACATTAGATTTAATATACTATAAGTGTACTTCATTCATACACAATGAAATGCCTATTAATGTAAGATATATCAGATTATTTCATATATTGTATCTACATTGTAAATCATTTGGGTAAACTACACAACACTGTACCCTATATACATACTTTATATCACCCTGTTTCCAAAACACCAATAGCATGAAGAGTGTGACACCAGGCTGGGGAGAACTCTCTACACTGTTATGTTACTTTCTTGGAATAATAACTTTGTAACCTTGGCAGGCAACAGTCTAATGTACTCTAATAGTCTGTACACTTAATTAGAGGGGTACAGTCTGTAACTTTATACTTTTAAGGATTTCATGTCATACTGAAATACATTTACCTTTTACCAACTCGAACAACATACTGAATCACGGCTACTGACAAATTGAGTCCTCAAAAGGAATTTGGACATAAGAAAATTATTTGATAACATTTAGTGATGATCAATAAATCAAAAACAACTCTATGGTTTTTGTTATCCACTTTCGTTACAAATACTCAACCATCTCTGTCAGTGTTTTCACTCCAAATTGCTGTTATTTGTTCCTTAAAATGTTTGTGAGTATAATGTGTACACTGAGTTAGTCTACTAGGTGAGCCTCTCAGTAAGTATAATGTGTACACTGAGTTAGTCTACTAGGTGAGCCTCTCAGTAAGTATAATGTGTAAACTGAGTTAGTCTACTAGGTGAGCCACTCAGTAAGTATAATGTGTACACTGAGTTAGTCTACTAGGTGAGCCACTCAGTAAGTATAATGTGTACACTGAGTTAGTCTACTAGGTGAGCCTCTCAGTAAGTATAATGTGTACACTGAGTTAGTCTACTTGGTGAGCTGCTCAGTAAGTATAATGTGTACACTGAGTTGTCCTACTAGGTGAGCCTCACTCCCAACTTGAATGTGCCACTTCATCCTCTATATACACGTACACATTGTTCATGAAACCATCACTCAACACAAAAGAGTTACAAATATCAAATATTTCAATTGAAAAGATCAAATGTAATTGAAGGTATAATTGTAGTTCAATGAATAATGATAACTTCATTTGCAAATAAAAAGACAACTTGAAAAAAAAACATTGCATTGCATCATACAACTTACAATATGTAAATTTTGTCAGTTTGAAAATAAAATATGATAGGTGTTAACTTACAATAAATCACGCTCCATGTGCTTTATTTTCTAAACTGGGATAAAAATGAAAATAATTCTATGGCAAGTACATCGTGGACAAAATATTACAAAGCAAGACATCTATCAAGTTCATATTGAACACATATTGCCTGGCCATGAGGGCTATAGCACCCGTTTATTACACCCGAGGGACTGTGAGTTACCAGAATCACATGCTATTTTCCGAGGCCAAAGGCCGAGGGAAATAGCATGTGATTCTGGTAACTCACAGTCACGAGTCACGTGACCATGTAAAAGTTGATGGAACTATTTCCCTAGGGAAATAGTCATTCTATTTTCCTATCATGTGACTGATTCTAGTGAATCATGGCACAGCATTATCACTAGGTATATTATATTCAGTGATATATATGCTTGATGCAACTAATACTAGGTTACTATCCTTTAAGCCAAGTCTACAACTGGTTAATATCTCATTTCAAACATGTGCAATAGGAAACAAAAACATGTTTTTTATTTTTGAAAGGATAATATTACTGTAGTAATCAAGGTCTCGGTTTACTCAGATAGACACAAACTAAAACTGTTGATATAACAGTGATACACTATTGAATGGATGTTGGTTTAATTATAATCTCAGTAGGGCGTCTCTTTATAACATAACTTGTGGTGGCCTGTTTTGGTAATTCCAATGTTTACAATATCTTGATCACAGGCTGATTAGATTTGCACAATAGAGGTAGCATCATCACCCACTTCTGTACTCTACTGCACTGAACAATGGTTTTAGCTCATGTCTATCTTAGTCAACTGAATCCTTGATTACCAGATTAGTATGTTATTGTGTAGGTGAGTGCAGGGATACTACTGCCGAAACCAAGCCATAGCAAACTAATATGAACACAAACTAAAGCTATCATTATTATATGTGGTAGATTTCACAAGTTGGTGATAGCAGTGCCTTGCTTATGTGGATATACTCACTGTGTAATCAAGATAGCGTAAACACTGAATGAGGCCATCTTGTATATGTATGGCCACTTGACGAAAACTTGCTATAAGAAACACCACCCTACTGTGAGTGTAATTACATCAATGTTCATTGACGAGGCGAGGGAAACTTGCTTTCACTTTCAGAGACACAATACTCCTGTGAGTGCAATAAGGGATTTTACATCCTGTTGCAAATCTCACGGGTTATGCAAATGTGCCTAGCAACAACAGTTGTAAACCAGGCAATCGTGGCCAAGCTTTCGCTATTGCCATGTGCAATGATGTTGAGAAGAATAGTGCTGCTAAGCATTTGATACTTTTAGCTTGACCATCCTCACACGCGTGGTTGCTATGAATGCAATGGCTCATGCGGGATCTCGTGAGATCTGCCGTGAGATGAAAAATTCCTTATTACATAAATGTTTGTTGATAGCTTATATCAACATGTCGCAACAATATTGTTTGTCTATTTTAGTTTGCCTACAGCTTGACCTCCTTAGTAGTAAAATCACAATATCCTCATTCTAGATATGCAAGATTCTGTACACACAGACAGTATTTACTGTGTTAGCATTTCATGCAAACAAAACCACAAAAATGTCAGAGATGACCTAGCTATTCTGCTAAGTCTGACTTTAATTATTCTATATACACATCTTGATAAATTGGCCCTTTTTTCTCTTTTCATACGGCTAGATACAAGGAAGTATACAATAGACACCGGTGGAAAGATAAACAACAAGGCGGAGCCGCGTTGTTTATCTTTCCACCGGTGTCTATTGTACTTATGCCCGACAAGTTCACAGGATGGCAGGATTAGTCCATCTCACCCTTGCTAGACTAGATTAAGATAAAGTACACACTGTCTCACCCCTTGCCAGGCTAGGTGATGATAATAACTGAGATAAAAGTGTACACATTCGGGTGAGGACACACACAGCATGCAGTGTTCACGGCGAAGAAATAAGCCATACAACATTCACAAGCCCTGATATGACTGAACAACGAGACGTGTCTAATATTATAGTGTAGCTCATCTGAAGATCTGTGTAAAATTCGTTTTTTAAATGTTTACCGTTTCTTTTGAATGGTAACAGTTGTGCCCTTCATCCTTAAACCCTTACTGTGCAGTCACTACTCCATTCATGGTACAGTAGTATGACTTATTTTTAATACTACTCGCCACAACTATTTTTCTCCGTAATTAAGTTCTCGTAATTTTGGCAAATTATTTTGGTCCGGGTCGTACTCTTGCATTTCATTCTTGAGACCATGGAGGCTCCCCTTCTATACTTCCATGTGCAGGCATATGGTTTCTGACTTTGCCGGACTGGTTTTACTTGAACTACAAAGGTCAACCCAATTCACACCTTCTAAGTCCCCCTTTGTCTTACACTATCCAATACTGATAAGACTTCAGCGGCAACTCAGACAAGGAGTTGGTTAATACCCGCTACAATAGCTCCGGTAGAGGACTGCTAATCCCATACATGTCAAACTATGTGTCAACATTATGACAGATAAAGGGCATAAGCCATGATAAACAAAAATTCTAAAGTTCAACATAATATTGCATTGATATGTAGGACCATGGCAGTACTAACAAATGAACGACTACACTAAGAATGTTTACTGTTTTGACAAGAGTCTTACATTGGTTAACAAAGCAAACAGAGTATTAATTATTTAATATACAATGTAGAAATCTCAAAACCATACATGTACAAAAAACTTTATTGGCAAAACTGATGTGAGGTATCAAAAGAAGAATTCATTTTGGCTATACAAGTAGTACAATAGTTATTATTCTCATCAAGCTAGGGAGTTCAGGTTACGGTTAGACTCCTCAACATATATCAAATTCATCTGTGCAAATGTATCTACTTCTAACAATACAAAACAATAGCAATATGCCAGGCATTTTACATGATTTTTTCCGTTGTCTGCAACTCTTTTGTGAGCACTTATCAATCAACCCCCCCCCCCCCCCCTTTGTTTACTCTTTACTTTTAACCCATTCTGGAGTTCTGAATACAACTTTTTTGATGGATACAACAAGAAAGAGATCGTCAACACAAAAATGAAAGCCCTGTCATTTCTGTATAAAACACACACTGAGATCATTATTGAATCACCTTTAGTCTTAAACTCATGTCAGAATAGGAAACTTGCAAACCTGCCATGTTGAATGTTGCATCATGTGAAATGTGATAATAAATACTAATCAATTAGTATTATAAACAATATTGTTTGCAACCACAAATAATCAATTCGTATTTACCCCGACCATTGTGGGAGGTTTATTTTATCGGTAGCTCCAGATTAGGTATTACAATAACCACAGATAATCCCATAGTCCTTTGTGTCTGAGCATGCTCAGTAAGGATTGCAAGTTCCCTATTTGGACTATTCGACAGTCCTTGTAATTCAGAATCCAGTACCATAGAAGCTGTTTGTTCTATCTTTTGCATAACAAAAATAAAACAACAGATACTACATAGGAAGTCTGAATACATGTATCTCAGGCAGAGATGTTTTACAATTTGAAGGTTTCAATGTTAGCAATTAACGATGTCAGTTTTTGTTCTTCCCTGTAAGCTTCTCTTAGCTGGATCATTTTCTTGTTTTCATCATCTAAGTATACGTCAGTGATTTTCTTATGATTTAGAAGTTTAGTGGTGTTCTTCAGTGTCTCCAAGCCAGAACTTTCCGCTGAGAGAAAAGACAAAAATTGAACAGATTTGAATACAGAGTACTTAACTTTATCTTTGTATACTGTTTGAACTGGGTTTCTGTATTAATGTGAAAAGAAAGTAGTGTTCACCCCCAAACAAGTAATGGTCTGGCCCTCTTATAATTTCTGTGCATTCACTTGATGCAATGACAATCATACTTGACATCACTCATTTTTATCCAAAGGTGATAACAAAACATCCAGCAAACTCAACACCCCACCCCCATCCCACCCACCCCCACCCCCATCCCACCCACCCCACCCCCATCCCCATCCCACCCCACCCCCATTCCCTTCACAATCTCTCACTGGCAAGTCTAAAAGGACTGAGCTCTGTTGTGAAAAAATTCTAGGTAGGATACTGGCTAGTACTGGCTTTATTGCTGATCCAACGTTCACAAAAATGACTTGTTCAGTGATTTAAGACTATCTCTCCCTTTTTTTAGTTTTTACTTACCATAATTAGTAAGTCCTTTAAAGACTCTCTCCTTTGCAAAGCCATGTATTTTATGTGTAAATTCGGCCTCTGTTAAATCTCTGTCCTGCAGTCTCACCAAATTAGTAAAACATATCCAGTAACTCTCAATCAATGGCGCCAACATACTTTGTAGAAATGATAACTTCTCAATGTTTTCCTTCGATGAACTTATCTATCACACAGCAACAAAATAGAGAGATTTACAAAATGAGAAGTACATCATCAACGAGGTTTTTAAAAAGGGCACACCAAAGCGCCTATGCCCTTCAATGTAAAACATCTCTCATGAATATTCATTGTCAACCCTGAATATATTATTTCTGCCGACTCTAACTTTGTAAGAGTTTTATTTCTGAGGCGTTTATTACATATTTTTGTAGAAAAGTACACATACCTGGAGTATTTGACTTGGCTGTATAAGTGAGGGAATATCTTCATCATTATCATCTTCCCATGATACACTATCTGCTAGTCTGTCAGTCCACAGTTTTCCATTACTGTTCACTGATTTTGTCTGACAGGAAAAGACAAAAAAAAAACCACACACACAATTACACACAATATCCTCCTAACATGTTTAAAACTACAAGTGGTGTAATCCTAAATTGAATCAATTTCATCCCCAGAAAAGTATGGAAGGCACATTGAACCAGACAGACCCCATGGTCATGTATGAGTGATTTTAGGTCTTCCTAAGGGCAAACCTCTCATTCTTAAAATACTAGTTAGTAACTCTTATCTATGAAAGTCTTTCTCTTTTTATGCATGACTGTCTCCTTGCCCTAAGGCAAACATAGAATTTGTCTCATAAACAGATATTTTGGAACATGATATCTTGACAAACAAAAGGTGTGTTTCTGTTCACAGGATGCAAAACATTTGCTTCAGCTAGTGCAGGAAGTGTAACCTCAAGTCATCCATGAATCATGTATGTTGTGCTGATCTTCAGTCGACTATAACCATGACAAATTAAAAGGAGAAATTGTGAGGTTATCACAGTCACAGCCCTCTATCCCAAAACATTAAATTCTTTTGTTTATATTTTTCTTACCTCTTCAGGTAATATTATCTCAAATATGATTTCAAAAGACTTGCTGCCCTAACTCCTTTTCTTACCTATTCAGGTAATATTATTTCAAATATGATTACAATAGATTTGATGCCCTCTATCCCACAACATCAAAATTCTTTTGTTTATATTTTTCTTACCTCTTCAGGTAATATGATTTCAGCTGTTATCAGTTTTTCCAGTGAATCATTAACAAAAGCAGTGATGTTTCCACAGGGCTGTAAGATCAATAAATAATGGACAAAAGTTTAGGATTGCTTTAAAAGTATATAAAGTAACAGTAAATAATAGTTAGGGTGTGTAACACTAACAGTTTGAAAGAAAGTGCCATCATAGTTTCCACTTACGTAATATGCTCTAACCCTGTAGTGAGTGGTTACATAAACAGATCAATGACTGGCCCTGGCCCTTTCAGACTAGTAGCAATTTGTGAAGTATATATATTTTTAATCATTACAAGTAGTATATACAGCTGAGTTGCATCTCCAATGCCATCCAGCAACGTTTTGAACCATAATATTTGCATCTTTTGTTTATTGATGTCATTCAGACTTATTCTAACCAAGTCAAATTTCTGGCACTTCATTATTTCTTTAAACGGTTAATCCCAAAACATTAGTTATTTTAATTTAATTTAATTTTTTTTTTTTGCAAGTTTCTACAAGTGCTGGATGTTTCCAACCATTTCAGAAACATAAAACATCAAATACTACTTACTGGATTAAAGGTAAATTCAAACTGTAATAAATCACACAACTCAATGGCTTTCTCAACAACTGCATCTCTTGATACAGTCACATAGTCTTCGTAACCTTGTTTACTTGTCAGATTCTCTTCACAGACAGCTCCTATAGCAGTGGCTATGAATTGAAGTACATGATATCAGTCAGTTTTCATTTCCAATTGACAACTCACATTCAATAATTTACACCAGACCTTCTTTGTATGACTTTGATATGGGTTTCATGCTCATAGACTGTATGACTGAGGTGTCAAACTTTGGGATGGCACAGAAGTTAAGAGAGGAGGGGGACCTGAGACTCCTGACAGCGAGATCAGTAAAACATACATCCAGACAATAATTATATATTTCATGGGATGAGAAAAACAGTAGTTTTGTACTGTTACTAGGTAGGCATTACCTACACATTAAATTTCTAAGAGAGTATTTTTCCGAGTTTCCATCAAAAACTACACTAAGTTGACTACACTAAAACACTGCCAGTTTGACAAAGCCTGTCAGTTGAAAAAGTCAAATGTTACTCACAAGTTATATAACTTTTGGTTGGGTGATCAGAACTTTCTAACACCATCGACAGTGTCTATTTCTGTTACATTCTTGATACTTGGATATAAGGTTGTGCAAAAACATGAAATTTGACTGCGAGAGCAGTTGGAGACCTTGCACAAGTAGCGTGCATATAAGCCTTACCGGGAATACTGATTAAGAAGTAAGGTTACACCTACCTACAACAGCTTCCATGAGAAATACAGAGATGACTGCATTTCCATAGTAAGACAATTCAAATAAGTCTGGCAGGCATGTATTTGGTATCAACCTGTCATTAATGCCAGTATCATCTACCACCTGACTAGAGGGACTTCCTTTCCTTCTTGACACCAGATGTTTACCAAGGAGAGCAGCAGCATAGTTGACAACAGCAACTGAACTGCCACAAAATCCTACATCTCGACCACGTTGTGATATCTCTAGCCTCAGCAAATCAAACTCTTTGGCAAGTTTCTCTACAGTAGCACCCTGGAATGTACATGAAATATTCAGCAAATTTAGAAAAACATACATCTGTGTATGATATGTGACAATAATCAATAAATGAAACATATAACATATTATAGAGATATTCAAATTGATAGAACACTTTAAAAGAGTATTTCATCTCTTTCCCAGACTGACACAGTAAAGTCTATTGCTGATCACTAACAGGGTGGACAGCAAAAGTCAAAACCAACTGTAGGTGGCGCTCTTCAACTCAAGTGATGTGACAGACACATACATAGTGACATATATTTTATTGTACACATTAATCTGTAATGACATTTTAATAAGTGTATCAGCAGATAAACTTAATTACATCGATTTGATTGCATTGACACTACTAGACCCTACGATAAAAACTTGATGAGATGAAATGTCCTCAGCCCTATAAAGTTATAAATGGCTGAAGTTGTGGACTTCTATGAGGTAAAGCCTATTTCTTAAAGTGTGGGAAATCCATGATGTTATGATTATAATAGAATGAAGAAAAAACACTCTTTAAGATAGATAGGATATAATAGATAATCTACACCCCACACACACACACATAGTATAGCATATAGGAATACCAGTACCTAACAGTATGAGGTACTACATTATTTGGTAAACTACACATCATAGACTGAACCTTCAAGAAATTGTGTCAGTATGAGATATGTAGAATGCTACTACATGTACTAACCTGTCTGTACTTTGTAAGCAGTAGGAATGCCAACAAGTTAGTACTCATGATAGATTGTGTCTTCACTGCATCTACAGAAAACAAAATTATTCAAACATTTATTTTTAGTGATGAATAGAAAAGATAAGGAACACAGTTTCCATCAATCTAATATCTATCAGCTTTAACTACTGGGACTGAAATAAAAATGCATTTTTTTGCCACTTAAAGTAAGTCCTTATCTCCTAAAACTCATTGGTATTTTCATCAACAATTGATACAATATCATTATTAAAATGAAATGTAAGTTTTACAAAAATAAATATGAAACGTTTGGGTCAAAAAACAGAAGTTCTGAATAAATATAATTGTCCCATTGTCGGTGGTACAAATAACATGGCAACCATCAGCAAAAAGACATACTATTCTACAAATCTGGGAAAATTAAATCTTATATTTCAAACTGTAACTAGAATACCATGATTGTCAATGACCATTTGTATAATTATCATAATGACAGACAAATTGAATTCACAGACCATTGACAGTTGATGATCAAAATTGATATTTGCTAAGATTGCATCCAAATCAGATCATTTTACATTCCATTTTATTGTATATTGATGCCAAGAATTGTTTGTTTTTTGTAAACGATGGCTAACTTTCGATGTGATATAGACAGAATGAGCATTCAGATAAATTCTCACTTTGCATGTTGAACAGCGCTCAAAGTTGAATGAACATGCATGTTTCCTTTATTATGCTTTCAAAATGAGAATCTAAGTTTCATACATTCATGCATTATCTATATCTCTTATGAACTGTATATTTTGTGTTGTATATCAAAGTTCGTTTACTCAGCCACCCACCCACACTCACTGACACCTACTGACTTATTGTATACTGTATTTGATACTTACCACAAATAACATGTTCTGCCAAGCCTTTGATGACCAACCTCAAATCATCCCTAACAATATCAGTGCCATACAATGAATTATCACTCCCAACAGACTTCAAACTTTTAGGACCACCATTATTTGTAAGATCACTAGACACAGGACTTGATGGTTGTCCACACTGGATGTACTCCTGAGCAATAATAATAAATTATTTCTTCATATTAAATTCAGCAACTGCTAAATGATCATCATTCATGCACCTGGGGAATACTTGCATTGTTTGGTAGGGTCAAAATGAACATCACTGTTTTTACATACAGAACTGGTGCATAATCAAAGCCAAGAGTGCAGGTGGTAAGACTAAGAGGCACACATGAGCTGATTGCTTGGCCATTGAGAATAAGGCATTCATTTTATCACACAAAATGAAGCAACCATGCAATCCTGTCAAATTAATTATATACATCATAGCACAAATATTTGAGTGGTCATCTCCATGTTTTCATCAAAATTGACAAGCTCCTACTTTCAAAGTTTGTACATTAAGAATTATCAGAGATATTTATCACCATTTCAACAAATTTCCATGGTAACCTTCCTTTTTATCCTTTACTTTTTAAAGTTTGATTTTTGAAATATCTCGTACAAAGTATCCCTACATTGGTCAGTATCTACTGTCTGCTTTACTTGCTAAGTTGTGCTAGAACAAAATACAAACTGAATACAAAGAAGTTTGATTTTACCTGTAATGAGAATGGTTGTGCAAAGTCAACTCGTACAGTACCAAATCTACTTCTGAACACCTGCCATACTCCCCACATGGCTTTAATGAAGGTTTCCTTGACTTTAGGGTTTCCCTGTAAAAATACGGAAATTTATCATAAATCATTTTTATTCTTTTAAAGCCTAAAATAGTATATTCCTGATTCCAAGCTGAAAAATTATCAGTATTATGTATACAACAGACATGGAAAATTGCAGTATAAGACATATCAAAGCTATCATACATGTCATTCTCATCTATTCTTTCTTCATATCATACGTCTCAATTAAAAGCAGCGTACAATATCAAACAGTCTTGATGAATTTGTATTCATGAGATTGAGTATTAATAATGAACTGTGAGTTACACTTACCATCTGTTCCCTGTTGAAGTTACCTTCTAATACCTTCTCATAACTAATACTTACAGGAACAATATATGCATCATTTATGGTACCTGCAAGTGATATGACAACATAGACAGTTAGCACAACAATTCTATCTGAGAGTCTCAAAGTTCACAGGTAGTAATACTCCCAATGGAGTTGAAGAAGTGTAAAGGGCCAATGTGCCATTACAGTCTGTGTAAGGGGTAATAAATGCACAGTGCTTTGAACACAGTGTTGGAAAGTACAATACATGTATCTATTTATCTAGTTATTTATTTACCATCCAACAGGCATTGCCCAATAACAGGAGGGTTCAGAGTTAGTACATGGGGAAACTGGAGAAAACCTGCATTGTTCGATAAAGTCAAACTGAACGACACTCTTCTTACTTACAGCATGGCAAATTTAATCGAACCCTGAATGAGTTTGAACCCTGATTATAGTGGTATGAGGAAAGTTAATGGTTTAACCACTCAGCCACTGACAACCCAATATAACAGACACAGTATTCATTGCTATATACCCTGTTACTTGACAAGAATAACAATGCAAGGATAAAGCTTTTTTTCACCTGATAATTCAAAGACCGATATGTTCATAGTTTCTCTTTGCACATTCAGACTTGTAAACTTTATTACATTACAAAGACTGAGGTTCAATTGTGATATGCATTTTATCAAAAACATATAAAAGTGCATGAACAATTGAAAGGAAACATGAGCATAGAAATTAAGGTCGTTTTCATATTCACTGAGTCTTACAATAAGATTTGAACAGTGCAATGCTACATTCATGAATATCCATGACGATCCATATTTGATTCAATTCTCAACTTACCATCCATATATGCATCTACCACAACTGATAGAAGACCTCCCTTTGGTGACAATGCTTTTCCACTTCTTGATCTACCTCCCTCTGGAAACAAAAAAAAATATTATACTGCTGTGAGAGATTGGAAGAATTTACATTTACATTAGAGTTCTAATTGATGATTGTTATTATTACTTTCAGATGCATGGCAAGAACATCATAAAACTTAATAATACGCTGTTCAAATATACAAAATTAATATGAACTCTCCATCCTCACTTGGTGGACAGTCTATGACTGGAAAAAATTCATCAATTGTGAACTTGTCAATGATGATGCTCAAGCTTGTAGATTTATCAAGATAAGATATACTTACCAAGGAAAAATTCTAAGTTCTGGTTCCTTTTCAGTACCTCAAGCATATACTGTAGGGAAACAATGTATGTAGAAAATGAGCCATGATGTTGACTTGTTTCATGCAAGGATAACACCTTTACAATTTATACACCACCAAATACAGACACTGACAAAATAGATACTTTACCCACAAGGGACACATCTCTTTTTAAACCAAACCATGGATTATCCAGCCAACACTATACTAAAACATGCTGTACTTTTGATGTCAAGGCAATACTTGACTTTCATGACATTTGTGTGACTCTACAGTAAAATATCACATGTAATCTTTGAAGCATGTCATCCAAATGTCATGTTCTTAATGGCTATAATACCTGTTCCATGTTCAAAGTTTCCATATTTATCTGCTTCCATGGCAAGCTAAGATATTGCAAATACACAACATTCTGATTTGTGTTGAAAATTTACCTCCAGATATGCCTGGATGTGGGTCACATAGAGGCCATGAAAGTGGTAAATTCCATTTCCATTTCATACAAGTCAAGCAGAGTATATACAGTACACGTACAATGAGGAATGTGAATGTGAGCACCAAGTTGTATACTACAGTATCCTACTGATACCACGGCTCCTTTTGTGGTGATGACTTGATGATATTCATTATACACTTCATCTTCATCTCTTATTTGACAAATACACCCACATTCACACTCAAACCAGGTCACATTGATTGGTTGTCAGGGGCAACACAGTATTGGACTAAATACATAACAACTTACACTATGTAACACCGATCTGTAGACCCAATCTTTCTTGCCATCCTCTCGGTCTAGTTTCCGCTTGATGAAGAATCCACCAAGATGTCTCATGAACCAACTAAATACTGGTATGTTGAGGTTATCACCTGCTGCAATGTGTGGTGCTTTGATGTCCCACTGGTGTAGAACAAATGTCACAAGAATGTAGTCTAAGTGACTCCGATGCAGTGGTAAGAAGATCATTGGTATACCTCTCTGATGGGAGTATAAGAAAGGAAATCTAAGTTGAGGGGTATGGAATGGGAAATGAAAATGAAGTTGTGGGGTAATGGATAGCAATGGAAATGAAGTGACAGGAGTACTGATAAGAAAGGTAAACAAAGTTAAGGGGTACTAAATAGGAAAGGATAATGAAGTTGAGGGGTATTAAGTAGGAAATAAACATGAAATTCAGGGTACTGGAAAGGAAATACAATGAAGTTGAGGACTGTGGAATGGGAAATAGTAATAGGAAATGAATGTGAACATGACAGCTACAAATTGGTAAATGAAAATGAAGTTCAGGGTAACTGAATAGGAAAGGAAAGTTCCATAACAATTAATAAATAAAATCATATGACATTACAAATACATATAGAATGTGGACCTTTCAATTTATAAGAATCTGTATTAAATAATACATTTAAATTCATATATAAAAGACAATTGGTCTAAACAAAGAATTAAACAGACAATAGCACAAGCTTCAGTCACCATGCTGACATAACAGAGTATTGTCAATGTGAGTTTCACTATCCTTAGTGTACATCTAAATGATCTAATATGATGCAGCGGAATAGCAACTCCAACTACAACATGGGAAGTCTTTTGTATATCTCAGCACATGAAAGTAGCTGTACATATAGCATATGGTGAAAAGAGAAAGTTTTCTACCTTTGATGCTCTCTTGACCTCCTCCATTTGACCTTTGTGTACTTGTATACCACTTAAGAAATTACAAAGAAATTTTAGAAGAAACCAACCAGTAAACCTGAGAAACAAAAAAAAAAATTAAATTTGTGAGATTCCTATTTTTATGTTTGATATACAAGAAGGGGAGACATATATTAAGTTCTTCCCCTTGTCTAACATTGATTATATATTAAATGCTTCCTCACGAGGGATGCAGGTGTAACGCCACTCCTTCTTAGTTGCAATGCTGCTCCCCATCAGAAAGATATATGCAACAATCACCATGGTCACTTCTGTTAGTAAAGTAATGTTTTGTTTTCAATTTTTGACATTCAAAACTTCAGTTAAAATTTATAGTGATGAATCATGTGAGAAGGTTTACTGCATAAATGTGGTCTACTAAAGTATAACACTACACCTAAATTACTCTACATAACACCGACGGACAAATGTTATCAATAGACTACTCTTGCAGCAAGGCTATCCAAAAGTCTCCACAACACATATACATATACTCACATACTTGTGTTTCATTTAAAGGACCGACGCCTTGAAATGCTGTATTGCAAAATTCAACATGTACCAGTATTTGATATATGTGTTTCTAAAATCTGAGCAACATACAAGAAGTTGCTATGTTTTTACATCATTCATTGCAGACTTACCCAATAACTTTATTTGATATTGATGCTACCATATTTGTTACCAGTCGATACGCCCTGGCAGCATGTTTTTCTATGGCCATAGGAAACTTCTCTGGTTTGTCTTCTACATCTGTAATAAATTCACAACCCAAAACTGACTTTAATATCATTCATATTGTCGAAGACGCCAAATAAATACAAAATTGGAAGAACAGTTTTGCTTTGGATAAAGCTGCCTTTTACTTTTATTTTTTTCATAACCTGTGGTCTGACACCCCTAACCTTACTATTACTTGACAATGTCTCCTTCTTTTGGTTTGGGTTTTAAAAAAGTCATAATGGTCAAATGGTTAGAGTGGCTTGCTTAGAATTTGCGTATTGGTGGGTCAAACTCATTGTTGCTATTTGTTTCTGTATTGCCAAAGTCCTTGTACAAGATTTGAACCACGATTTGTGCCCCAGTAAATCAATCTGTATAATTGGGACCTGGTAGGATAGAGGTTGCTATGTGTTTGCTGTAATCCAATGTGCTTATTGAGGCTACAATGGACTGTATTCTCCCCAGGGAGTTGAGGAAGTTATCAAAGGCCGTAATTTAGGTCTGTACCAGGGGTAATATGTGAATAATGGTACATTTATTGTGGAGAGGCTTAAATATTTACTAATTTAATAAACTGTAATATTAATGATAGACTATTATTAATATTACAATTTATGAAAACCTGCTCGGGCATACACACACACACGTATTTTGGCAAGATGTTCATTAGTCTTGTCTAAACATGTGGTGTATATGTCAAGAATTTTGGTGTAGCAAAAGTTTCTGTTTGATAAATCTCAAAAGCTTGCAAGGAAGAAAATCACTATTGTTATCGTCATTTTAAATATCGATTTCATCAAATTTCATGAAACCGACATGAATCAACATGTAGAGCTAGCAAGGATGATTTAAATCGGATTTCATAGTTTGCGATTATTCTTCATTTAATCTATGTGTTTAAGAAATGATACATATCTTTCAAGAAATGACTTGTTTCAATGTCAAAACTTGATTATCTAGATGTACAACAGACTCACCGTCTACTTCTAACATTGCACTTTTCTGTATTGCTGCTTGAACTCTGTCAACAGAAGAATTGAAAGTAATATCAATGACATTGCAGCACAATGGACTTTTAGTGAAATCACTGAAATCATGCTTTACTATAAGTGAGGTAACAGTCTCTGTTGACACTGGAGTAGTATGGAGGTGTTATTATTGAAACTCAAAATTTACATCAAACTGTAAACATGTCATTGCCACAATACCTCTTCCAAGAACAAAGCTTTATAATTGTATTAGCTTCCAAAGTACATAAAGGCATTGAAGAGATTTAACATTTTCAATGGGTTGAATAGATTTTTACGTTAACCTCCAAGAACACCCCAGTTGTGGGTCATACAAATGTCATGAACAGTTGCAATAATTATTATTATAGTGCCTATAAATTTCACAAATTTTCTATTGACCAAAAACTCTATCCTTTATATGCTGCTGTTAAGGGCATGTCAAGGTTGCTGAAAGCAAATTGACTGATCCTGTTATGATGATTCCTTGCAGAGGAATTGATAGATCAAATTTTATCTGCTCTGTTATGATGATCCCTAGCCTGGGAACTGATAGATCAAATTTATCCTCTCTGTTATCATAATGCTTAGCCTGGAATTGATGTGACCATTGAAATTTTAGCTGCCCTGTCACCAGGATTCTAGAACTCTGTGGCAGATATTCTGATAAGAAACCTTCACGATAAATATATTTTATTATCATTCTGTACATATAGGACTGACACCAACCTGTCTTCCTTCATCACTGATTTAACCATTGACTTGGTTGGTGGATAGTTCTGGGAGTTATTTCGTTGGAATTCATATGCAAGCACTGGAAATCTTCGACTGAGAAACCCACTGTACATGAAAACAATAAAACACAATTAATTATAGTGGCTGGTTTTGTTGTAATTCATATTATTAGGACATTCAGTGTTAGGACCTTCAACAGAGATACAATGTACCAACTGACTGTAAATAAAGACAAAGAATATGATGGCAGTGACTGTACAAAAGAAAGACAGTAGATAGTTTCCCCAAAAGAAACATTGTTCACAGTAGCAGCTTGTGAACCAGAAGTGAGGGTCATAACAGTTTAATATTAAAGGTACTACAGCCTCCTTTGAAAGAACTATAATTTCAGTGTTTCACAGCAAAGTTGGTAGCTTTCTCAATCAGTGAAAACAATCTACCAACTTTGTCATTTTTAGCAACTCACAAAGTAGTGCATGAAGAAGTCAACCAAATGAAGCTAAAACTACTCTGTGAGTTAGTATATGGCATAGAAACTAGACTAGGTCAACAGTACATCAAAAGGATTCAAGCTTAGATTCTAAGCTACCATAATAGTTGAAGTTTTAGTCATGTGCATCTATATCGATGTCATCATTAAAACTACATATTTAGACGATTAAAAAACAAAAACAAGACAGTCAAACATATGAATTAATGTACATTGACTATTAAACCTCCTCTCTTTCATTTCAGGACTGCACTATTCTACACTGTATTCAAGGTTTCCATTAGTCTGTAAATACGCCCAGTCTGTAAGATTCTAATCTTTACTGTCTAGGTTTTGATAAAATTCTTGATTACAGCAAATACCGTATCCCTGTTAACTGAATGATATGAACAGGCTACTCACTTGAGTCTGAATTTCTGAGAAACTAAACTTTTACACAATCTTTTTTAAACAGATGCAGCCGAAATTAAATATCTGTGCTGAACATTTTTATCCTGACACACCACAACATTTTTCATATAATCTAAATAATGATAGATTTTGTAGAAGGACAGGATTTTGCTGTCGACAGTCAATATCATGATTACCTTGAAGTTATCAATGTATAATAATCTATTCAAACACATTCATTAAGATAACAAAGTAGGAATCGCATTGCCTTGAACAAATCTTCATCTAGAAACCCCAATAATATAAACATCCCCACAAAATATTAGACTAATCTGTTCTGTAGTTAAGTCTTTGGGCAAAATCTGCTGATCTGTTCATTTTGCCTTGGAACAAATTAAAAACAAGTATCATCCAAATTAAAAGCAACAGAAGTATAATCCACATCAATACCAGGCAATGAGACCAGTATTTGTTTACAAAAATGCACGCTTAAGGCTTTCTTCCCAATCTTGCAAGGCTTAGCTTGATACCATGGCAATCATGTTAAATTGTACATAAGAATGTCTCGATATCACACACACACACACACACACACACACACACACACACACACACACACACACACACAGACACAGACACATACACGCATATACACATAGACACACATGCACATACACACACACACATACACACATACACACATATACACAGACACACACACACAAATGGCCACAACACTGCTACACTGTAGTACAGTTCACTTGTGCTAATATTTGTCATGAAAAATGAGTTTTGATCCTTCTAAATGTAACTTGTCATGTGATTATCACATGACTCATATGACAATATAAACAAATACAACATTGTATCGAGACCTGAAATGACAGCTGTATACAATATAAAAAATAACAACAGCTGTGGTTTTATGAGGTCAGTTTGTATTGGAATCCCACGAGCTGTCATATGATTCTCACATGACAGTCATGTGACAATAACAAACAACCTCAAATGACTGAATATCATGGTGTCAAAACACAGGTTTAAAGCATATATTAAAGGCGAATGTATACGTGTTTGAAAACATTGGGCAAGTGATTTGATAAATTATATCTCAAGTTTGACTTACCTCCCAGGAGGGACTCTGAGTATGTCTCGGATTGCCATGGACGATGTATCATTATCAAAAAACATACCCTAAAATAACAACATACATGTAATGAACCCGTGCATGAATATATGACAACATAATAATAACAATCATACAAGACAAAAAAGTAAATATTTACATTTGAAATATCACACCAAAGTGGTTCTTCAAGGTGCAAATACCTGTATTTTGATGTTGTTTTTATAGCCTGTTTGTCACATAGTTATATATCTGAATATTAAAATCACTCTTTAGTAGAACATATTGATTTACAAAGAAATTCTACCATTTAATCTAAAACTATGCTCTATGTGTGTGTGTGTGTATGTGTGTGTGTGTGTGTGTGCTTGTGTCAATGTGTTTTATAATGGCTTTTACAACTCCTCTAGAGGAGCCGATCAGGATAAAAACATACACATGTACCACAAAGGTCAATTCAGGCAAAATAACGAAGGTAAAATAGCAATGAACGATTAGCCGACATCTACATCAGATTTTAATCGGATTGGTCATTCACGAGGGGGTTTGATAACTTTTTGAAAGTTGTCTGGTTTTAATTATTCAACTGTACAAAGTATTAGTTTAATGTTTGTCAGTTTGTCTATTCATACTTTTGATGAAGTTTTATAGAAAAAACTCAGTTTTTTAGACAACTGTATTTATCGTGTAATCCCATCATTTCAATTGTTGTGTCAAATATAATTTTATCTCAATACTGTGGAATGTTTGGTGTAATAGGATTTTTTAAGTTCCCTTATAGTATATATTATTCTTTTCCCTACTTTTATTTAATTCTGGATATGGATATTTTTTGTCAGAAATAAAAGTAAATGATAATAATAATAATAATAATAATAGCACTTACCCTACTGATCGGTGTACATTTGGCACAACATCTGCCCATGAACGGTCTCAATGATGCTCTAATATCTGAGTACAATGGTGCTACAGTCTTAAAGGATGCCAAATCTGGAGTAAACTCCTGTAAACAAATTGACAGCAATCAGATTAGTAGTAGAAATATTATTAAGGTAGCAAGGAAGGGCGGGCAATCGTGAATGTTTACACCATCCTAATGAAATCCTTGAGAATCACTCATTGTCAAACTTACCGTCTTGAACAAAAATAGTGGCCATGGGATATGCAGTGCTTCACACATCATGAAATAGAACTGTAGAAAGTACTGGTTGTTTACACTGCATCACACAGTATTTATAAATAGCAAGGAAATCATATCCTATTATTATTCAAATAGTTCTCAGTATGTGAAAATCTATCCAGTCATACCAACAACAGATGGCACCATTCTCCTCCCACATAGCAACATAGCTCTGTCAAATATAGCTTTATCACGAGTCAACAGGGGTGACTGACTTGAAAATCTATGCTTCAAGTAAGACAAAATTGAACACAAAATTTGGCATTTATGCCCTGGTCATTCTATGTCATGATAACACACGTCTATTATTGATTCTTCAGTGCTCAAAACATGAGTCAAATTGACATTTTCTTTTTTTCATATATTATGCTTGGTGAGGTACAATTATATCATCCCTCAATATTTGTCTTCTTTTAGCCATAAAATACTGATGACTGAAGAGTTTTGTCACTTCAGAATCTCATACATGTCTCTACAAGGCCATATACACCACCTTTATTTTCCTGAACTGAAGGAAGGAGAGTATTGGGAATAATATAGTTATGTAACTTTGGCCTAAATGAATACAATTTATTTAGGCCAAGGTTACATAACTTTAATATTAGGTGGTATATATTCCAACTGATGTTTCTTTATTGGTAGATTTTTAACTTATCAAATTGTGAAACGGTAATAATCTATTTCCACATCAAAATAACAGTATGCAAGATAGGTAGTGTAAGTGTTTTTGCTAAGGTAGAGTAACCCAGGTAACAAGAAAGGTGAATATGGTCAAACTGGCATAGTTTCCAATACATTGAACCATAATATGGGTGGGGAACCCAGTAAAATGTTGTAGATTTGACCTGTTTACCATCCTTAACAAAAATACTGATAGGAATAGCAGGATATTGATTTCTAAAGTGATTACAACTTTATTAAAACATAATGTGTCACATTTAGGAATGATAATGATGCCTAATTGCATTGCTAGTTGTAAAAGAAAATGTTTCCATAGAAACAGTTTCATTACCTGAATGGCATAAATTACTTGCATTGAATAAATATGCACATACTTCATACTGTTAAGACTATCTACAATGAAATTCATTGTATTCATTGTAGAAATAGTCTTAATAATATCATTACCCTAACTACCACATCAACATGTATGACAGATCTCTCCATAAGACTCTGTCAATTTATGTTATTGTATAAAGCCCTATCTATAAATACATTCTACCTTCTAGATCTGTTGTACAATGTGTGTGTACATGTAGTATTTGAGCAGTCAATCAGTCAAAATGACATCAAATCAGTCTGTTTGAATTTACTGCAGTATTAAGTAAACTGTTTACAATGTGATTTATGTAAAAGTATATTTCAACAGTTGAATTTATTTATTCAATCAGTTATTACACAATGGTACCTTTCATCACTTGGAAATTAATCTTGCCACTGTTGATATTTTTGTATGCCATTTTGAGGATTTACATTTCTAGTACATCAGAACAATGAAAAGCATTCCAAAAGGTAATCAGAGGAAATCTCTTGCAGAAACATCAGCAAAGCTTTTATATAGACCTAGAGAAATTGCATGCCTTACAGTACATGTACATAATATATTTATCATTAATTATATTGTGCCAAAATGTCACATTTTCACAGGTAGTCATGAATCAATAAAGAATTCTGACAATGCAGTCTACACTTGTAGTATACCAGTACTAGTGTCGTACAAAAATATCATTTTCATTGTAAAATATGTTCAGTATACTGTTTGCTTGGCTTGATAAATTGTAATTTGTTCTTATATGTTTTCTGGTAATAAACATTTTCAATACAATCTATTTAAGGAAACAGAGAAGAAACAGTTGTGAGAAATATGTATACCTTGATAGAACATGAAATACAATATTTTTGTTTATTTCATAGCTAATGAGGAAGAATGACACATGCAAGCAAAGATGAGGGTACACAAGGGTATTTTTGTATCTTGTTAGAAATATACTGTAAATTCAATGGAATCTAAAATTATGAATAAACACTCCTACATTAGTCATAGCATATTGTAATTTTTCTCTTCTTCACAGGATGGTCTGAATTTCCTCTTTGTGAATATTATTATGCATAATTCTAATATTGATTTTAGTCTGTATTTCAGTGCTATGCTACCATGACAACATTTACAGATGTAACATTTCAACACAAAAACTATGCTGCTATATCCATGTAATTAAAAGGTATCATATGCACCTAAAACTACTGAGTGGTGTAGGCAGTCTTCATTGTCAGGTGGAAAATTAAGTAAATCCTTCATTTTGGTTTCATTAAAAATTCAAAAGGTGTCATACAATACTACTGCATCAATTGATACATGTTATTTTATTGTGAGAGTTCAAAAAAAAATTGTATAACCCCTTTCTCTTTACTCATTTCCTTTCTTTTGTTTTGGTTTAAAAACTTGAAAGGTATCATTTAATACTACTAGGTTCAGTTGTATGATGTGTGATAAACCAAGATTAGTCTTTATTGCATAAATGCCATATCATAGGTGGGGTATAATGGGAAATATTTGATATGTTCTAGTTATAACTGGTATAATTACAACCACAGGTGAGGGATAATGGGAAATATTTGATATGTTCTAGTTATAACTGGTATAATTACAACCACAGGTGAGGTATAATAGGAAATATTTGATATGTTCTAGTTATAACTGGTATAATTACAACCAAAGGTGTGGTATAATGGGAAATATTTGATATGTTCTAGTTATAACTGGTATAATTACAACCAAAGGTGTGGTATAATGGGAAATATTTGATATGTTCTAGTTATAACTGGTATAATTACAACCACAGGTGAGGTATAATGGGAAATATTTGATATGTTCTAGTTATAACTGGTATAATTACAACCAAAGGTGTGGTATAATGGGAAATATTTGATATGTTCTAGTTATAACTGGTATAATTACAACCACAGGTAAGGTATAATGGGAAATATTTGATATGTTCTAGTTATAACTGGTATAATTACAACCACAGGTGAGGTATAATGGGAAATATTTGATATGTTCTAGTTATAACTGGTATAATTACAACCACAGGTAAGGTATAATGGGAAATATTTGATATGTTCTAGTTATAACTGGTATAATTACAACCACAGGTAAGGTATAATGGGAAATATTTGATATGTTCTAGTTATAACTGGTATAATTACAACCACAGGTAAGGTATAATGGGAAATATTTGATATGTTCTAGTTATAACTGGTATAATTACAACCACAGGTAAGGTATAATGGGAAATATTTGATATGTTCTAGTTATAACTGGTATAATTACAACCACAGGTAAGGTATAATGGGAAATATTTGATATGTTCTAGTTATAACTGGTATAATTATAACCACAGGTGAGGTATAATGGGAAATATTTGATATGTTCTAGTTATAACTGGTATAATTACAACCACAGGTGAGGTATAATGGAAACTATTTGATAAGTTCTAGTTATAACTGGTATAATTACAACCACAGGTAAGGTATAATGGGAAATATTTGATATGTTCTAGTTATAACTGGTATAATTACAACCACAGGTAAGGTATAATGGGAAATATTTGATATGTTCTAGTTATAACTGGTATAATTACAACCACAGGTAAGGTATAATGGGAAATATTTGATATGTTCTAGTTATAACTGGTATAATTACAACCACAGGTAAGGTATAATGGGAAATATTTGATATGTTCTAGTTATAACTGGTATAATTACAACCACAGGTAAGGTATAATGGGAAATATTTGATATGTTCTAGTTATAACTGGTATAATTACAACCACAGGTGTGGTATAATGGGAAATATTTGATATGTTCTAGTTATAACTGGTATAATTACAACCAAAGGTGTGGCATAATGGGAAATATTTGATATTTTCTAGTTATAACTGGTATAATTACAACCACAGGTAAGGTATAATGGGAAATATTTGATATGTTCTAGTTATAACTGGTATAATTACAACCACAGGTAAGGTATAATGGGAAATATTTGATATTCTCTAGTTATAACTGGTATAATTACAATCACAGGTAAGGTATAAAGGGAAATATTTGATATGTTCTAGTTATAACTGGTATAATTATAACCACAGGTGAGGTATAATGGGAAATATTTGATATGTTCTAGTTATAACTGGTATAATTACAACCACAGGTGAGGTATAATGGGAAATATTTGATATGTTCTAGTTATAACTGGTATAATTACAACCACAGGTGAGATATGGGAATTTGAAATATTTGATATTTTCTAGTTTGATATAAGTACTGATGAGGTATAATGCAAACTAGAAGAGTACAATGACCTATTTCATATTATGTTCACTTCAAATTTACACGTATTTTCACATTACTAAACAACTATATGATGATAACACACAATTACATACTGTATTCAACCTCGTACAGGCTTACTTAGTTACTATATTACCTGTAGTACATGCATCATTAGATCAGTTTCATGCAATAGTTCTTGGCATATTCAAAATAACATAGTATACATACATGTACATGTCCTTCTTTATTGCTCAACAACCATGAAATAAGGATGTAATGGATAAACATTACTATTAAAATATAACCATAGTAACAGTACACAAGCAATGAGTAGATTTTCACGAATACAAGTTTCCATAGAAATTCCATAATTTCACAAATTCATGTACGTTATGTTGCCTATTGTGCCCCCCCCTCCCCCCCCCCCCAGCTTAATGTATAAACAATTCTATACATATTATCGACATTTCTACAAATTGATATGCTGCTCTTTATAACCTTAGCTTATAAAATATAAAATTTCATACATTCATAAATATTATAAACTACATATTATCACCGCCTTCTCATTCCCTAGCATAAGAATTAATTCACAAACTCTTTCGGTCTCTGCTAGACGAAAATTGTTCATCAATGCCATAATTTACCACAAAATCCTCAATTTCAAATTCAATTCGAACTGAATTGTCTTGTGATATGAAAACTGTTTTCAACATAACAGCTTTAACCTGAACCTTATGCTTATGACGATATCTACATTTGCATTTGCACTGTATCTTTTGGGTTATCAGAAATATGAACTATACATGACATCAAATACTCATAAATAATGATTTATATTTTCAACCATTCAACAATATTTACTATAGCATATAAATCCAAAACTAATCCAAAACTAGCTGTTAGTTGGTTTATCAATACTGAGAGTCTTCTAGAATATGATGCAAATATATTATTAGAAGTCCACGGGCCTAAATACTTGGCATGGAAACAAATATGGCAACAGCTACAACTAAAAATAATTATCAACCTATACAATGTACAGTGTACATGTACAAATGATGTGGTAAATTGTTCTTTAAACTCATTTTCATTCAAAATGCATAATACGTGGCATAAAGACTCTAAATTGTGAAACGAGTTATACCTGTTACTGCTATGAATCATGAATTTACACTGTTATTATTCTTACTTTCATGAATTTACACTGATAAAGTAAAAGGCACCATTTATTTGAATTTCTAAATATCCTCTGAAAAACCTTTAAAAACAAATAAATACTATCTTGTACACAGTGAATTATGGTGACTACAACTGACTAATGAAAATGCCATGACTTAGTAGTAATTTGAAAAATGTATTAAAAGGACCCACTACTAGTACTTTACAAAATATTGTTGTTCAATTTAAACAGTTATTAATCCAAAGAATAGTTGTTCTCAATCTTTGTATTTCCCCAAAAAATTTGTTAAAGGTAAAACACAGTATAGCAGACTGTAGTGAATTTATGTAACAGAGTTCTACCTTTAAATAAATAACCTGTATATTTAATACCAAACAGAAGACAATGTCAATAAATAAGAATAATTTATGTAAAAACATTATATAGATGAACAGTCATTGATGTTAGTTTCATATACAAAGTGAAAATGATATCCCAGTCAAGTTAGTTTGGATGTAGCCTGGAATCAATGCGGATTGGGATTTCAAATTTTGGTTTTCCCCCTCTATTCCTGAGGGAGAAAACCAACATTTAAAAATCCCAATCCGCATGGATTCCAGGTTAGTCTAGATGCCACATGTTATCAAATCATCTCTTACGATTTGATAAAGGATAGCTCTAGACTGAGTCAAGTTAACTCTAAATGGCATACAAATGATACATATATTATATATATTGTAAGGTATAATAAACATACACGTACGTGGTTCTGGTGATCTAATCCTGCCTAATTTTTCACTGTTCATCTTAATATACTGAAAACATGGCAATGGAAAATATTACAAAATTATTTTTTGTTATTGAGTTTTCCTCTGATGAAAGTGATAATACATTATATCTTACATAACTTTCAGAGTATTATTGATTGTAACTTGTCTACTGAGCCTTCTAAAGTGTATCATTTAAATACAATACTTGGCAAATACAGTGAAAATATCCCTCTCCTTCTCTCTGCCTACCCTGAAAGACATGGTACAGTGAAAATATCCCTCTCTCTCTCTCTCTACCTACCCCTGAAAAGCAGGTTATTAACCCTCACATAAATTGTTGGCCTTGCTACAGTGAACTTCAAAACAAACAGAGCCATCAATCTACTTTGCATACAATGGGCCTCAGCAAAAAGTAGAAATATAATAATGCTGTCACAACAAGCAATATATTACCATTGTAACATAAATAAACATCCTCATCCAAAAGGCATATAAAATTGTTAACTATCAAAAAATAGCTTGTAGTCTAACAATATTTTAGCTTGTATTACGAAAACAGCTGTGGGCTAAATTTATGATTCAAAATTAAAATTAGCTCACTACGACTGACATGATATAGTAGAGAAGGTTATCTAAAATGTTTGCATTACTGGCTTGTCTTTACAGATATTTCTCTCTTTCATATAACAAAAAATGAGGTACTGTAATGAATAATGAAAAACAGGTAAATATGTTGTTGCTACTAAAGACCTTTCTCTATCAATATCATCATTCATCTTTATACTGCAAATCTACCACTGTTCACTTTCAGTCCGATCAACGCATTTAAGCTACTTTCAATATCAATGTGGCAAATGTTTTCAATTAAAACATTCAATGTTGTGTTTTTGCTAAAGCATTATTCTGGTAATAAAAGAGACCACTTCAAACAGGACACTTATTCCGCTGATCTTGTATAAAAGCGATATAATGCAACATACATTGTACATTCACTTTGCATAATGAGGTACTGGGCACTGAAATAAACACAACTGAGATGAACTGACCTCGATTCATGCCTTCAGGTTAACTCATCTTGTTTCAACAAGACATTGAAAATCTGTCTAAGATCATTGTCAGATGTAGTCATCAGCAATCCGTAAAGTCCTTTCATGCCATAGTCTCACCTGTACAGCAACCTACACACATTCACCATACTATGACCTTGTAATTTATGCAGTATAATAAATGTCTAATTATATGTGTATGACAACTTCCTGGCATATAGAACAAGTGGTCTGTCATCAGCAATGGAGACAACATAAGATCCATACCTGCACACATAGAAAGGCTCTAGCCTACTTGTAGGCGTATGATGCAGATGTTAAGACCTTGATATCGAATGATTCCTGACCGTTCATCCACAATATCCAATGAATCTCCTATCAAAATACTTACTTACAAAATTTTTGCAATGCTTCCATACAAAGCTATGTAGAGCTCATCAACTGCACAAATGATAGAGAAAATATCAAACACTTGTTGATGAAATGATGATATCATAAAATTGGGTCACTACGCTTGAATGCACAGAGGTCAAACAACTTTGAAATCTAAAAGGTTATAGAATCATACCTCGGTTTGTTTCCTCTTCGAACTGATTCTATTCCTGAATCGCATTGCACTATAGACCTGAATACCATCTGACATACGTTGTTTACTGATACCCAGTACATGTGGAGAACAATAGATTGTTGACGCCATAGTACTAAAGGTCCTCGATATCCCTGTATTGATTTATAGAGTGAACTTTGCTCCTTGTCCGAGGTAAGTCAGTTATTAGTGATTGTCTAGGTCTACTAACAGGCCCACACACATAAACTGATTTGTCTCTTGGGTAGATATAGTACTCAGATGACTAGCAAACACCTACACAGAGCTGCACATGGCAGGTATGCATGTCCATGATTCTACCTCCATGGGTGACCTCATGTCACAATGCATGCAATTAATCTAGCGCCCTCTAGAGGTAGCACTATACAAGGAGAACAGAAATTACTACAACACAAGCACTGAAGCAGCCACGTGCCTGAGTGGACCCTTTTAACACAGAAATAATAAATAACAAATGTTTTTTAAAAGAAAAGTTCATTCAGACTTGAATGTTTCTGCACACCAGTATACTAGTATGATTATTGATATTAACTTGAATAAAAATTTGGGTGACAAAATACAACTTTGGTAACTTACTAACTTAGGAATTTCCTGCAAGGATATCTTGATTAAGATTTGTGTCTGTTTAAATGCAACGTATATGTAGCTACAAATATCACAAAACCCATAAATTAGAGTTACATATGATATGTTTATAATTATTGACATGTATAGTTTGCAACTCCAATTATAACCTAAGAACAAATAGCAGTCACAATCTCGTAGTTCCACGGTCTTATAATAAATTAAATGATAGGGCTTTTGTCGTATGTGGTCCGAGACTATGGAATTCCATTCCACAAGAGTTGAAATGTTTAGATGAAATGGATCAATTTAAAAGAGGGTTGAAGACATACCTGTTTAAAGTTTCTTCCAACTTGCAACTGTTGATTTTAGCCATGTTTCTGTTTTAAACACTTTTAGGAATGGTTTTAATATGCTATTGATGTATATTATTATTATTTTTTTTTTTTTACAGTATTTCTTAAATGTCTCTTTTAACTTATCAAATGTCTCTTTTAACTTATTGTGCAGCGCTTTTGAATATTTTCTTTTAAATAGAGGAAGCGCTTTAGAAATGAAATAAATGTTAAATGTTAGAGCTACAAATAGCAAGACTGGGTACATTTTGTAATGTCACTGAATTCTTAGGGATGATCGCACAATGTCACCCACGCACAAAGCAAGCTTCATTCATTTAGGGGGAGGGGTCTGGTGTCAATATGATTGCTGAACTTCGTTTTCACACTTCTAACAAAATGTCAACGGAAAATTTTCACTCCTTCAATGATAACAGCTTTTGTATTTACTACTTAGATGTTGATAAGTTCAGAAAACTTCTAATGTGAGAAGTGGTGCTGGGTTTCTGGTAGTAATGAGTTTACAATCACGCTTTTACATTACATTGATCGCAGTGGTGTGACTGCTATAGGTTTCATCATAGTTTACATACATGATGGTTTGATGTCGCACTTGTGAATGTTTGTCTAGGGGGAGGGAGGAGGAGCTTTTGACCTAAGCAGATGATGTTCATTTGTTGAGCTTGTGCGACATTGTGCAGTCATCCCTTAGTGCTCTAGACTAAGCAAACAACACTGATTGTGATTGTTCCTGATTGGCCAAATCCTTATGCAAGTTTGAACTACATTTGTGCTGCGGGTCATCAGGACACAATTAATACATAATGAATTTAATCTATGATTGATACTGACACAATAGTTACGTGATGAATTTAGTCCTGTGTGCTTAAATGACAGCAGGGGTCACTGTATGTTCTCAAGGTTCACTACCATTATAGACCTAGATAAGAGCTCAACAGCAATAAATAAACAAACTATGAAACCACAAAATTGAGTATTTAACAAAAGTAATCATTTTAAAGCACTCCAGGTCTCTGTGCATAACATGTTGTAGACTGTACAACAGTTACACCCCAGGTAGGTGGCACACACGCACAAACTACATTGGTGTCGTGGAATGTTATTATGTTACGTGTACACTGTGTGCCACCAACTTTATTTTACATTCTAAACACAATGTGGCAAAGCACACAACAAAAGTATTAACTAGTACATCTATTAAAAGAATGGGTTCCATACATTTCTCCAAACTATGGAAAATCTGGATGCAAAAATTTCCCTTTTGTTAAAATTACTGGCGACTTCATTATCAGGGCAGACTGTTGATACATTAAAATTCAAAGTGACTTACCATGGCTGAATTCAACTCTTGTGATTTTAGTTTCTTCCTGTATTCGTTCCATCTGTTCCTGTTATTGTTGTTACCTGGATTCTCTCTGCTTTCTCTACTGTTACAATGAAATGTATTCCCTTCTTGTGATGATTGCCTTCCTAATCTACTTATGATAAATTCACTCCGTATTTCCCATTTCTTGTACACTTCCTCCAGCCTGTTCACATCCATCTTGATACAACCTGAAGAGATGTAAAGTGACATTGAGAATATGAAATGTGACAGTTTTTATTTTGAAGCGACTGGTCAGTTTCTCCATGTAGATGTTTCTCACTCCCAGACTGCACTTGCGCCTTGCCTGGTCGTTGACAGCCAGACAGCCAATCCCTTGGATGGCTGTAGTGTGGCCAGTTATAGTCTTACCATATTTGCTTCACTGCCACCTAACTATTCAAGAATAATTATAGGATATTGACAGTCTTCCCTACTGAGAGAAGTTGATAACATTTCTCCTTAGGAAGCACCTACAAAAATGTCTGAATGTGGTAATTGTACCCAAACTAATATAATGAAGGATGTTGGTCACTTTATCAAAACAGCTTTTGAATAACAAAATGCAACATAAATCTTACTGTACTATACTATACTTTATATATTTATATTTATGCACTTGTTACGCGTTACCCAACAAATTCCCTTTTACTTTATTGCAACTTGATTATTGCTACCAAACTATAGAAATGTACTTGACTTTCTAAAGATACAATAAATTATTATATTATCATTATTATACCATTAAAAGTAAAAGCTAGGGAATGGACAGTGCAGAATTACATTAATATTATTCTACTAAGTACCATCAACTACTAATCAACCACTACAATAGGATTAATTCAAAAAATCGTTTCTCGACTTTTCGACTGCAGATTTCTACCGTCGTGTTCACTAATTTGCCTTAATTTGGGTTAAAAAAAATAGTAGACCAGATACCATGTTTGTTTTGTCTAAACATGTTGATTGCGTTGTTTTTCTATGGTACGTTACGGCCGGGTCATGTAGCGTTTGACACATTGCGTTTGTCATTGGCATTGCTATTCACTAGCTCTCTGGCTCAGATAGAAGTATCATTCCTTCCATGGTAAGTTGGATGCAGCCCTGGCCTATGTAAATTACGTTTATTCCCTGATCAAGCTACAGCGGTAATATTATGTACATTTTTCAATCCAAATTTTAAAAACTTCATGAATGTTTTCAATTCCAATGAGGTATTATTATATCAATCAAAATCTTACTCCGGATCCGATTGTAAATCGATACAGAGTCAGACGACAGTTTTACCAAAGTGCATTCATTCATTTGATGGCCAGGCAGATCAAAATCACGAAAGAACAATGCGGCATAAAGATTAACTTCTTGTTCCCTGAAATGGAAATTCAATCTGACCATGGATGTAGTATATCCATGGTTCATACATACATCCATCCATGACCTGACTAACCCTAGTACTAGTTAGTTCTGTTTTGGGCTTTTTTTCGTTCCGGCGCGGTATTTAACCACAAAACGGGGTTTTGAGTTTGAACCACGGAAAGAAAAAAACTTACATGTAAAAATAGGAGAAGAAAAAACACTCAAACTCAAAAGCAACGCTCCAATATATACCATGCATTGCCAACCCCACATACGAGTTGATGGATAAACCTACGAGCATAGTGTACTCATGGAAGTAGGTGGTGTACTGAATGCAGGTACACACGGTGTAGGTACACTCACGAAATGGCGCGGAATATAATAAAATTCTTGAATGAAACTAAGTCAGTGCCGTGACGATATCAATATACAAATAAATGTTAATAACTATCATTGAAACTCTTACCAATGTCGTTCAAACAGGGGGAGAAAATATTTCAAATGTCACTTCCTTGACTTTCATGATGTCTACAAAGTTGCACGTATTCCCCAGCTGGCAGCGCACTACCCAATCACGTGTTGGCAGACGAACATTTAATTGGCGCTGAAATCTTCTCACTACTTTTCTACCCTATTTACCAAGAATATAATGAAATTTGGTTGAATTTTTTGTATATGCATCAAGAAGATGTTAAAAATTGTCATAAGCGTCAGAAATCATCCTCTTTTTTTGATGAAAGTACAATTTCCCCTTAAAATATGACCGGACCAACCTGTCAACACCCCAGGCAATCACCTCCAAAACAATGAACTAGGCCTTTGTTTTATATAATGTGGCTATTTAAATAAATTTGCTTAATAAGCCTATTTTAAATATTTATTGTTTGCCATAGACCTTCCCCGGCCGTAAACGCCAAGTTCAATGTTGATCCATACACCCTGCACGTGTAGGGTCTATGATTCGTCTCCCAACACGCGTGTACACGTGATCGATCGAGTTGGTTTCGCGGCCGACACGTCAACTCATGATCGATCACTCGATAATCGAGTGAGTTGACTTGTCGGAAACCTCGGAGCGTGTTACAAACAAACAAACATATCAATATACGACATGTATATGTTTTTCTGTATATTTATCTGTGTTTTGTATGAGTATATAACATATACATTTACATGATGTAGTATTTTATTACCCCATGCATATGTTGTTTGTTTGTTTGTTTGTTTGTTTGTTGTTTGGAACACGATTTGGTTCCTGGGCTCCCTGTGCTGTGAATATTACTGATTATTTTCTGAATGACATGTAAACACTCGGGCTAGAAAACCTGTCAAAAGAGGAACTAGGTATAAACTAGACTAAAATGGTCATTCCATCAACAGGCTTCGCACCAGGATAAACCTTTTGGGGTTTTTTTAATAAACAAATGAATCACACGTTGACGTATTTTGACGTTGTGAAAAGGTTCTTTTTTTTCTCTTTAAGTATTAATTTTATTTCTGAATTTGAAAAGTTTCATACATAACAATACATATTTATAAGGTACTGTTTTGTTTTTTTTATGTAATTCTAATTAAATTAGAATTACATAAAAAAAAAACTACCTTATAAACTTAATTAACATTGACGTTTAGAGACAAAATATAAAAGGATTTCAAGTAAACGTGACATATTTTGTGAATGAGCTCTTTCAAGGAGTTCGTTTCTTGCAACCATTGTTGATGAAGCTTTATTGTGAAGGTTACATGTCCAATACTTGTGAATTGACCATTTACCAACCAGAATAATCAGATTTGCTAGATTCTCAAAGGGTGTTTTACATGTGGTTATCCCTCTGAAAAGGTTCTGACATAATTCAAAGTTCCTCACCTGAACCGCGGAAAACAAGCAATAAGTAAATCCTCGGGAGTAAACCGTGAACCACAGACAAACAGACAGGCACAATTTCACCAAATAAATACGGCAGGGTGATCCAGGCGCCTGAACAGTGGGTCCGAAATGTTGACAAACACTGATAATTGAAGGTACAATTTTCAAGTTTGTGTTTAGGACAAAAGTTTAATTCGATACTATGGGTAACCAACAGATGACTTTTCATTTTATACGATAATTAATCTACATTTTCATCCTCCCACGTATTAATTTTAGATGCTGATAAATCTTACTTGTAAGTTTTATATTGAATTTGATAGGTAATCACATTATCGTTTCATACCTGTCATATCCTGTTTATATCACCATCTAGGATTTTGATTCGCTATCTCACTGTGACTAACCGACATGATTCAAACTCAGACACAACGACATTACATGGCCCGATCATTGTAATTTGATCATTTGTTTCGGCCTATAAAGTATAAGCTGAGGCCTACTGCACTATTACATGTAAGATCAGGTGTGTGATAGTCTCGCTTACCCAGCCTCACCGCTGATGGCTCACACTTCATGGCCGAGCTCAGAGGTGGCTAGTAAAGCCATCGAGGTAGCAGTCCTTCTACCTCCATAGTCTAACGTAATTTTGCATTACTCTGTATGATTTTTTTGGCACCTCACAGTTGCCACCGGTTCCACATCCCACTACTGCTTGTTATGGTTATTTTGGGGTTAGGGTTAGGTACTGTATTATCAGAACATGAAATCACTGCTGACAACAATGCAGTGAATCAATGACAAGTGTCACTGAGCTGTGATATGAGGAGAAGAGTGGGTCTCACAGGAGTAAAACAGGAATGGGATATTGGTGATTATAATGGTGTGGAGTGGAGATGTTGACCTCCGTCCCAACGATGTTGGGAGTGTGTCCATCTAGCTCAGTAGTTGTTGGGAATTCTGGTCTTTAGCTCAACCAATTAGATCCAAACATAGGGATTGATTTAGCACTGCAGTATCTTCACAAAATTTCCTCAGGGCCTGTAGTGGTGGTGGTAGTAGTAGTAGACACTAAATGATTCCATTAAAATCATCAATGTGGTGGCAGCGATGGGATCAAGCCTTTACCATTTATTTAGGAGTCGTGTCCTTTTCAATGTCTGTCAATATTTTAAGCCATGTTTCAAAATATTTGAGCGGGGGGGGGCACAGGAGCATGTATTATTGCTTAGATTGCCGCCCTGAATTGTCGTTTTCTTAGGAAAATATCGTACGAATCCTGCTGCTACAAATGTGTCAATCTCTGTTTTTTACTTACAGGTAGGAATATATAGTCAAATGGTTGTTATATTTAGTCTGTAGACCAGGAAAACAACAATCTACACGCCCCTATGGGTGGGGATGGTGGGGGTCAGTTTTAGAGAAATAAAATTGAGGGAGGGCCACTATTTAGCTCGACGGAATTGGGGGAGGGTCACATTTTACGCAGAAGACTGAGCCTGACTTCCACTGCCCCCTGTAATTACTGAAGGTTTCTTTATTCAACCCTGCATACTAGTCAATACAGCGAGTCAAAGTAAAATGTGTCCCTTCCATGATCCTAAAATACGGCCCTTCCCCGAGAACCGATTTGCAAACAGTTACACCTAGTACCTCTTCCCTGAACCGTCTCCCATGCTGAAGGTCACTGGGCTCCTTTATAACTTATAAGGGCCTATCTCATTGTACAGTGCGCCCTCATCGGTTACAACTAACTTCTCGCTGTCGATCTTCTGACCGCAAAAGGGCTTCTACATTCGTTCTTTGTCTCTTCCCACACCAAGAAATTAGAATAGACAGGGAGTGGTGCTCACTGTCGTACTAGTATGGTTACAGTTGTGGGTAATTGCAAAATCAACTTCAAGTCTGAAGTCTAGGCTACATACATTGTATCTATCCCAAATCCTCACATCCAAATGTATTGGATACTCGCACCTTCCTGATCAAACAGAATTAGTATCCTTTCTGCAAATAGTTTAGTTGTGTTCTTAAAATTTCATCAATGTGGAAATTGGGAGGTTACTTTATTTAGGGCGATTTAATCTCTGTCATATGGCATCCCGGTATGGCATACATTGAGCGTACACTGAGTTTGCTCGAGAGGACCTCATGATGACGTACTGCACTATCGTGATAGTTACACCCGTGGGCCACCGTAATATCGTGATAGGTATACGTACTATTAGAATGATAACATCTGACAAAACAAGACCACGTAGGGTTGAACCTAGAAACTCGAACCCAAAACATGATAATGAACATGATACATGGGGAAAGGGTACAGGTGTTGATTTAGAGTCTGTGTTGTTTATAAACCTTGACTTGTAGGTCATAGGTGACTGAATTCAACTTATGCATGTTTGTGATGTTTTCAAGGCTTACAATACTAGCAAGTTTTCCCCAACATTCACCTTGGTTGTACATACAGGAATGTATACAACTGTTTCATGTATTGAATGTTGGTAATTTAAGGGTATCATATTGCGTAATCGCCTCTTTTCCGTTAAATACATAACATTAGAAAAAAAGATGACAGAATTGTAAGCTATTGATTTAATGTCTGTCTTACTTCGTAACATGTTTAACCGATGAAAATGGTCATTTACTGCAAACATATAAGAAATTCCGTACGTCATGCAAATAACCATCAGTTTTCTCTTCTTCCATAAAACGAAATGGTTTGATCTATTTCAAGTTCTCTGTAATTCATAAATTAAAATTGTGTAGTTGGAAATATTGGGTAAGTAGTAATTTATGTTTATTTTCTTCGTAAACTATTGCCCCCATCCCACTCCGTTCGACGCGATATACGCGTTCACCGTCTGCTTCGTACGTGCACATTTTTCTGCAGAAAAAAGTATATACCCAAATTCTCAAAAATCCCGACCCATGTAGAGTATAAATTCCAGACCAACACACAACATGGGGGCATGGTTAAATGCTCAATTATATCAAATGTAAGTGAATTAAAAACAACTTTATTACGCCCATCGCCAGGCGATATGGATGTAACATTCCAAAACAGTAAACTAAGAAGTTAGGTTCCAATAGTAAAATTACACAAAATTAAACTTAAATTTCTAAGAAATTTATGGCTGTCTAAATTGTTCATGTTTACATACAATAGAGATAAACGACAACCAACAACAACAACAACAACAACAACAACAACAACAACAACAAGTCATAATGAATATAAACTGAGTAAAACACTCGATCCAAGTTGCAAGTTCTTGGTACCATTCCTCTGTGCGAAGACGTCCTTCAGTACTAGTTTTCAATGTGCACCATATCAAGATTAAAATATTTAAAACAAACAAAAGAGAGAAAAAAAGAAAAAAAAAGTACAGTTTAAACATATGAAATAAAACTAAATTTGAATGAATAAGACAACTTACCACTAGCGTATATTTTTATACCCTCTGGATTTGCTGAGTTCTTATCTGTCGCCATTAGACCAATACACCGTTCAGATTCTTGCGTGTCAATGACTGGGCAGAAATTGAAATATGACTGGTAAGGATGATGAAATCAGCTTTATACTGCCAGGCTGCCAGGGTAGCATTCAACATTCGCATCGTGAGTTCATGGGTTCACGTCCTTTAATTGGCCGGGCGAAACGATTATGTTACCGGGTGTGGTGGGTTACTATATTTCAAGCCTTGTAAAAATGTTTCTTAATAAAGATTAAATATCTTATAAACGTTCACATAAAATGATGAATCAAGACATAATTAATGACCAAAAAAACCCGTTATGATCTGAAATATTCTCTTTTGAATGCAAACATGCTCCGCGCACGTTTTAGTCACATGTTCTACTATTGTAAAGCAAGAGTGGCCCTGAGGTTTTGCACGTGACGACCCACACGTGCACCGTGTCTCTCTCAAACGTCCGTGGTTAGAAGAAAGTGGAGAGGTGAGGGGGGGGGGGGGTTTAACGAAATTGTGGTGTAACTACAACCATTTCCATTTTATTTGCAATGATCTATTCTGGGGGAGGTAACGAAAACACTGAAAACAATTATTTTACCTTAAAAGATCAGCAATCCTTCAAATCGTTCTCATTTGTAAAGTTTATGTACACTTTACCCCTTTACTACCGATTTTTCATTCTTCGGGATATTAGTTCCTTCTTGGATTAATTTAATTAAGGTTCAATATACATTTTACATGTAAAACTTTGTTTCCACTACAGCCATCATGGCCATCCACTACGTAGACTGGAACTGGTGACGATGTTTGTGAATTTTCTTATGTGTGTGAATGAACGGATAGCTGTGATGGATAATTATGTACTAGTACCATTCATGAAGTCTTCTTAGTTCGCAAGATCGAGAATTTGGTGACATATTTGTGGTACGATGTACGTTCGGCCGTACGAAGTCTAGGGGATAGTTTTACTGAATGTCTTCAGTCGTGTACAAGACTAAAGTCAAAGTTAATAAAGTTAAATTATTTTGTTAAGTTAGTTGGTTTAAGAAAATAAATATACCCAATGTGGTCATGTCATTTCTCAGTCTGGTATTTCTCAGTCAAGTGTTTTGCAAAGTGTAACAATCTCATTCAGGTAGGTGTATTTGTGTCAGTTATGCCCAATATACAATCTTATATAATATAAGTGCGTTGATTACAAACTGACATTTCGTTCTTTTTTGGCTCATTATATTATTACATTTCGAACTTGACGTAGCCTTCACGTAGACTTGAAGGACTAACGTTACCACTCTACTTGTTATCCTGACTAACATGTATAGGAAAATGTCAGTTAGGATAGCAAATAGAGTGATAGTGGTAGTCCTTCGAGTCTATGTGTAGCCTAAACTTGATGAAGTTGGTTAACAAGACAGCAAGGGTACAAATGTTTTCTCCTAGCAACGCTTTAACAGTTTCAAACAGTCTTTGTTGTGCTCTTGCGCCTTTCGTCCATACTTTACTTGTCCGTACTTGATATACACTTTCTCATATATATATATATATATATATATATATATATATATATATATATATAATATAATATATATATATATATATATAATATAATATATATATATATATATATATATATATATATATATATATATATATATATATATATATATATATATATATATATATATATATATATATATATATATATATATATAGACACACGCTATTAATATACCGTTACATTGGATTATTAAACTAACTTGTAGAACTCGTACATGGTATGAATGACTGCTAAATGAATCGATTCCATTGTGTATGATGCATCATATATACACAGTCATACACTACTGCTTTGCTCCTGGAGTGAACCAACAGTGTGATGCAACTCGGCCTGATGTTTAACACGCATCTCCCGCGTGCTTTCCCAAACTTGCCCGGTCATGACCGGAGTTAACCTCGGAGGAGCGGAATACGTTATACTACTAGGAAATAACGTACCGTCATACTTTGTTAGGTAAAAACTGACATATGGCATAACAGTAGAGACCAAGTCAAATCTCTACATATGAGTAGGGCTCGACAGGCATTAGCGACAGCGGTGTTTATGTTCACAAAACAGTTCAGTAATTACAAGAAGGGCCGGGGGAAATCAAGCCCGGTCTGTGACATAAAATGTGACCCTCTCCCTAGTCCGTTAATGGCGTTATGCTAAAAAGTGACCCTCCCCCAATTTCCTCTCTCTGAATATCCCCCTCCCCATATTTAAATAATGTTAATGAAAAACATTTTAACACCGGTTACCACCTCCATGTGGCGTAGTTGTTAAAGCTCAGTATTTCAGTAGTCAGGAGGTCCTGGGTTCGAATGCCACTAGAGACACTTGCAGACTTTGGAACTCGTGGCAGCGGTGGGATGTGGTATCAGCAGACTTTGGAACTCGTGGCAGCGGTGGGATGTGGTAACTGCAGATTTTCGAACTAGTGGCAGCGGTGGGATGTGGTATCAGCAGACTTTGGAACTCGTGGCAGCGGTGGGATGTGGTAACAGCAGATTTTCGAACTAGTGGCAGCGGTGGGATCATGCCAAAATCACGAAATAATATAGTTAAATATAAAAAAAATAGTAAATGTAAAATGTGACCCTCCCCTAATTTCCATTTTTTTTCAAAATACGACCCTCTACGAGGACCGATTTGTAAAGAGTGACAACCCCCCCCCCCCGTGATAACTGAAGGCTCCCTAGTCCATTTGACCGGAAAATACCCCCAACAAAACTCCCGCTTTAATAGTATTGTAGATATAGTTATTATATACATGTAAAAGGTCGTACGTTTAGGTGTATTATAATCAGATTTCAGATACCAAATATCTTTTATGATATGAAATCTACTGTGACTGTACGACCGCCATCCGGAGATATTAGACAACGGCCCGGTTACACAACAATACGAAGCCCAACGGCGTTATCACTACTGCCACACTCAACAATTTTATCACAATCTGACTGCCTGCGATAGACGGGCTTTAGTTTTACCTGAACATTTTCAAGACACGTGCAACATTACATGCAAGACGTGCTAAAAATCGCTCGTGTTCAATACCACCGTGATATAGTGTAATATGATATGATTTTATAATGCAAATGGAAACTTGCTGTGATCTCGACCCGCAAGTTTTGTAACCGTATTTGTCGGATAATATCATTGAAAGTATTTCTTTTGTAAAATGAGATACATTGAATCAATGGTGTGGACCTTGGAAAAATATTCCACCCTCATACTATGAGTGGATCTAGTTAGGATAAGTAAGATAAAGTTGAGAACTTATCACTGAGTACTCCTACAATTTCTCATTCGTAAAAGCTATGGAGTGTATTCTGAAACATGCAATACTGAATGTTCTAGTTAAGACATTCTGCAAACAAAGGCTAAGTTGCCCTAAATTCGTGTTCTCGCAATCGGCGTGACCTCCCAACTGCGATAGCAATATCTTGCAGACAAAACATTATGTCACTTCATTTTCGTTATCGCGTATGATAGTGAATATCCGAGTTAATACGGCGATTTCTGGGGTAACACCCGGCGAAGGGAAGGTGTTTGCTACCATAGACACTACACGTGTAGGGTCTATGGTGCTACCATGGAGAATAGATGGTGTGATGCCAGTGCGATGAAATTACACTCCCTTTAATACTTGACTGAACATTTTGACATCCATCTCCGAAATCATGTGATCCATCCATGACCAAAGCTCAACCTGATCTGCCATTCGAGTTTGATTACATTGAAAACCCAATTTACATGTCAACAACAATGAGATTACAATTTAATTAATAACTCTTAATTTACACACCCTTAGAGATATTACAACAAAATTTCACACTGATCTGCACAGCAGTTTTGGAGTTTTTTAGTCATTTGACCAAAATCACATTTTCCCAACCTAATTTGCCAATAGGACTATGTTGAACAATTCTACACACCATAGGAAAATCCCCAGATCAACCTGCCCTGTTCTTTTGGTGTGCAATTTTTCTCCAAACAATTGGCCCAAATCTATGGTGCAGCCCTTTCAGTTGTGCTAAAAATGTTGTCATCTAATTTGCATATCATCAGTTTGATTACCTGTACTTGGTCCAATTACTGAACAGTCTGCAGGTAGGTTACACTGACCTGTATTTGGCACCTAAGGCTGCCATTCAAAATTGATCACCTATCAAAAAATTCAAGTTCTGTTACCATGGTTACACTAAATAACTTTTCTCTAAAGTTGAACAATTAGATGTTATTCCCCAATATTGGAGAATAACATAATTATACCAGCGCCAATAATATCAAAGAAAAATCTTGGAAAGTACTGGCAATTTTGAATGTTCTGACTCATACTTCAAACACAGCAGAACCAGTGATGTAGACACATGTTGTCATGACGTAGAAAGACCAGAGTATATATTCCATATTTTTTGTTCAACTTAGCTTGTGAGTCGTGTATGGCATAAATTCCCTTATTTCATCACATGGCAGAATATATTTGTGTATAGAGATTGAAATATATTCTCCTCAATGCAAGGTGAAATCACAATTACAGTGTACATACTACTTACCACAATTACAGTGTACATTCTACTTACCACAATTACGGTGTACATACTACTTACCACAATTACAGTGAACATACTACTTACCACAATTACAGTGGACATACTACTTACCACAATTACAGTGGACATACTACTTACCACAATTATGGTGGACATACTACTTACCACAACTACGGTGTACATACTACTTACCACAACTACGGTGTACATACTACTTATCACAATTACGGTGTACATACTACTTTATTGACAATTACAATTAAAGAATTCTACATTTCTACCTAAACAATGACATCAAAATATAAAATCAAAAGTTGGGAAAGATATCTGAGGATTTGTTTTACTTCATAAATAACATAGGACCTTTTTAGTAAACTATTTGGTGGTGAGGGGACACCCCAAGTAGTACTTGACCTTCTAATTACACATTAGTCTCTCTCCTTATTCAGTAAACATACATGTACAATTCTTACTATGTTACAAAATAAAACATTATGTGAACGGCCATTCAACTCTTTGTTGTTTACTTGGCATCTCAGACACAATACACATGTGTACTTGACTGTACTAGATTCTGGGATGTCATTCAACTTATGTCGTAACAGAATACACAACTCTAATTTGGGATGTCATTCAACCCGGTTGTTTACAGGGTAACTCAAGACAGAATACACAACTTGATTGTGAAGTCATTCAACCCTCTCTACTTTACCAGGTACTTCAGACACACTGATTTTGGGAAGTCACTCACCTCTTTGTTATCTCTGATTGAATTGATAACACACTAGAATAACTAACATATGTTTGATTTGTAAAGTCCTGGACATTTCTATTAGGGTAACCCTATTTATTTAGCTGTTTCTCATTGTCAGGTTATTCAGTACCTGCAACAACACCCACATGTACACACACACACACACACACACACACACACACACACACACACACACACACACCCACCCACCCCCCCCACCCCCACACACACACACTATTAAGTTGTTTAACAATAGGTTACCCCTATCTATTTTTCTGTTCCACATGACCTGATTGACCATTCTTTTTTCAATCATTGCAATGAGAAACAAAAATATAGATCGGTCTGACATCCTTCACCTCGTTAACACTGTATGAGGTACTAGTAAATATGAATAGTATCGCTTACTATGTACTATGGTGACAATTAAACACAACTAAATCAAAGTAAGTTGAGTGAGACTTCTTCTATATGGTCAATATTACACTTTGAAAGTTGGTACTAGGACATAATAATCTGTAACTGCATTGGAAGGAACACTGATTGTTTGTGGTATGAACTGTACTATTCCAAGTAGGGTTTCAGCTGACAGTGGTAGGCAGCTACAATTCATGCAAGGAGTTCCTTCAGGTTTTTGCTCAGGTTCCAAACAACAATTTTGGTATAAGATATGGGAATCTATGCAATTCAAACAAGACCCCCCCCCCCCCCACATAGTGTGTTTGTTCAGAGTGGTAGGTAGGTACAAACCAACCACACGAGTTACAATAGGTTTTTTGCTCATGTACCAAGTAAAATTGTAGCACAATGTATTTGAATGTATTGTATCAATTCAGCCCCATATTGCCTGAGTTCCTAAATCTTCACAATAACACTGATGTGGGACAAATAAAAGTATCATGCAATAAAATCTAATGGTCTGTTGAAACCTCCTCTTCTGTTCATGTATTGTCTAGGGAAAAACAAAACAATAATACATAAATCAAGTATAGATTTAAAACATGGACTTTAGTAGCAGTATTTCTTATTTATTTCAATCATCCACCTGGAATATAGGCACTGTAGTAAATGTTCATAATGTAACTAGCCTAGAACGAAGGTGATGGGGATTTTGAATTTTGTTTTCCAGTCTCAAAACAAAATTCAAAATCCCCATCGCCTGGATTCTAGGTTACATGATGTAACATGTTCATTCAGTATTCATTATTACATCAATCTTTACCAATTTATAGAAGCTGACCACTGTCTACATGGCATGAAAATACACTTTGAAATCACTAGAAATCCAACCCATCTCTGACGCTTGATTTCAAATAATGTCTTTAATTGTCATGAATCACAATATTATAATAACAGCCAATACAACGTTGTAAAGAACACCACAGGGATTATCATCTGTCCTGATTGACGATCTTCATCAGGATAATTTAAAAGTCCCTAGTTAAAGCTGACCACTAGGTGGCAGTATGGATCAGCTGATTATACATGTTAGGTAGTTCAATGTTTGATAGGCTGCAAGAGATCAGCTGGAGCTATGGAATAAGTCATTTTGAGTGTAATTATACATGTGTTATGCAAGTCAAATGAAATTTTCTACTCAGAGTCAAAAACAAAGTTTTGGAACTGAATAAATTTATGCAAGTCATTTGCAGATTACCAGGCTGATGAACATGTCATACACATGTACATAGTTCATATTTTACTATTAATACATAACTTTTGATTAACTACTCTTCTATGATTCAATACGATAAACAAATGTTACTGCCAATGGATACTGACCTGTATTTTCTCTTCCTATTTATGTTGACTGCAAATGCATTATTAGACCCAGGAACATGTTTGTTCTGCAACGGTAAAAGTTAAAAAATAATTATTGATTCACATTGATTGAAGAGTGTGTTATATGAAACAGAACACCCATACCCTATAATTGGCCTATGTACAGAACACCGATACCCTACAATTGGCCAATGTACAGAACACCCATACCCTATAATTGGCATATGTACAGAACACCCATACCCTATAATTGGCCTATGTACAGAACACCCATACCCTACAATTGGCCAATGTACAGAACACCCATACCCTATAATTGGCCTATGTACAGAACACCCATAACCTATAACTGGCCTATGTACAGAACACCCATAACCTATAACTGGCCTATGTACAGAACACCCATACCCAATAATTGGCCTATGTACAGAACACTGATACCCTATAACTGGCCTATGTACAGAACACCCATACCCAATAATTGGCATATGTACAGAACACCCATACCCTATAATTGGCCTATGTACAGAACACCCATACCCTATAATTGGCCTATGTACAGAACACCCATACCCAATAATTGGCATATGTACAGAACACCCATACCCTATAATTGGCCTATGTACAGAACACCCATACCCTATAATTGGCCTATGTACAGAACACCCATACCCTATAATTGGCCTATGTACAGAACACCCATACCCTATAATTGGCCTATGTACAGAACACCCATACCCTATAATTGGCCTATGTACAGAACACCCATACCCTATAATTGGCCTATGCACAGAACACCCATACCCTATAATTGGCCTATGTACAGAACACCCATACCCTATAATTGGCCTATGTACAGAACACCCATATCCAATAATTGGCCTATGTACAGAACACCCATACCCTATAATTGGCATATGTACAGAACACCCATACCCTATAATTGGGATCCATACTTAGTAAAGGACATTGTAAGAATTGAAAAGATCCAGCGACGAGGTGCTCGTTTTGTTAAACGAGACTATTCTAGAAGATCCAGTGTAACAAATATGCTACAGAGTTTGAAATGGGAACCATTAGCAGATAGACGACAAAATGCTAGATTAATATTACTATTCCAAATTGTAAATGGGGAAATAGCAATCACTAGAGACACCAGTCTTCTAGCACCAGGTAGAAGAGGCCGTTTTAAGCACCTTGGGTTTAAACACCAAGCATATCAGCACAGTTTCTTTCCTAAAACCATTAGGGACTGGAACTCACTAAGCCCTGATATGAAAGTCTGTCAGGACACTGATACTTTCAAGGCAAATCTACATAAACACTACTACTAGGTTTTTGTATGCACCCCTTCCCCCAGCTGTGATATCCGTAAGGAGATTAGCTGGTATTATATAGATAGATAGATAGATAATTGGCCTATGCACAGAACACCCATACCCTATAATTGGCCTATGTACAGAACACCCATACCCTATAATTGGCCTATGCACAGAACACCCATACCCTATAATTGGCCTATGTACAGAACACCCATACCCTACAATTGGCCTATGTACAGAACACCCATACCCTATAATTGGCCTATGTACAGAACACCCATACCCTATAATTGGCCTATGTGCAGAACACCCATACCCTATAATTGGCCTATGTACAGAACACCCATACCCTATATTTGGCCTATGTACAGAACACCCATACCCTATAATTGGCCTATGTACAGAACACCCATACCCTATAATTGGCCTATGTACAGAACACCCATACCCTATAATTGGCCTATGTACAGAACACCCATACCCTATAATTGGCCTATGTACAGAACACCCATACCCTATAATTGGCCTATGTACAGAACACCCATACCCTAGAATTGGCCTATGTACAGAACACCCATACCCTATAATTGGCCTATGTACAGAACACCCATACCCTAGAATTGGCCTATGTACAGAACACCCATACCCTATAATTGGCCTATGTACAGAACACCCATACCCTATAATTGGCCTATGTACAGAACACCCATATCCAATAATTGGCCTATGTACAGAACACCCATACCCTATAATTGGCCTATGTACAGAACACCCATACCCTATAATTGGCCAATGTACAGAACACCCATACCCTATAATTGGCCTATGTACAGAACACCCATACCCTATAATTGGCCTATGTACAGAACACCGATACCCTATAATTGGCCTATGTACAGAACACCCATACCCTATAATTGGCCTATGTACAGAACACCCATACCCTATAATTGGCCTATGTACAGAACACCCATACCCTATAATTGGCCTATGTACAGAACACCCATACCCTATAATTGGCCTATGTACAGAACACCCATATCCAATAATTGGCCTATGTACAGAACACCCATACCCTATAATTGGCCTATGTACAGAACACCCATACCCTATAATTGGCATATGTACAGAACACCCATACCCTATAATTGGCCTATGTACAGAACACCCATACCCTATAATTGGCCTATGTACAGAACACCCATACCCTATAATTGGCCTATGCACAGAACACCCATACCCTATAATTGGCCTATGTACAGAACACCCATACCCTATAATTGGCCTATGCACAGAACACCCATACCCTATAATTGGCCTATGTACAGAACACCCATATCCTATAATTGGCCTATGTACAGAACACCCATACCCTATAATTGGCCTATGTACAGAACACCCATACCCTAGAATTGGCCTATGTACAGAACACCCATACCCTATAATTGGCCTATGTACAGAACACCCATACCCTATAATTGGCCTATGTACAGAACACCCATATCCTATAATTGGCCTATGTACAGAACACCCATACCCTATAATTGGCATATGTACAGAACACCCATATCCTACAATTGGCCAATGTACAGAACACCCATACCCTATAATTGGCCTATGTACAGAACACCCATACCCTATAACTGGATTAGGTTATGTTATAACCTTCATGTCTTTAACACCCCATCACCACCACCACCACCACCACCACCACCACCCCCCTCCTCCCCCCCCCCTCTCTCTCTCTCTCTCTCTCTCTCTCTCTCTCTCTCTCTCTCTCTCTCTCTCTCTCTCTCTCTCTCTCTCTCTCTCTCTCTCTCTCTCTCTCTCTCTCTCTCTCTCTCTCTCTCTCTCTCTCTCTCTCTCTCTCTCTCTCTCTCTCTCTCTCTCTCTATTCTGATGGTATACTCTGTATTATTATTACAAAACACTCATGTATACACATACCTTAGTTGTATCAAAGCCTGAAAATCCCATCATCTTCATCATATCTATCTCCTCTTCACTTTTACCTGCCATTTCGGATTCTGAAAAATATTATTAAAAAAATAATTAAGATGTGGGATGTGTGTGTGTGTGTGTGTGTGTGTGTGTGTGTGTGTGTGTGTGTGTGTGTGTGTATGTGTGTGTGTGTGCATGTGCGTGGTGGGGGAGGAGTTGTCACACTGGATATATCAATAGCATGCATGTACTAAAACTTTGACAAAACACTATCATTTTCAGTAGTATTATGGAAGCTTTAAATTCCTACTTTATCATGTTAAAATATTATATATCATTTTCTACAACATGGTTAAGTGTCTGCTGTGCATACTCTTCAGAAAACTTGACTGACTTTCATTTCAAATACATTATTCCCCATGAATTAACTGAAATATTCAATTAACCTCACTTTGATTTTGATTAAACAATATTTTTCCACTTGAAGGTCAAACATTACATACCACTTGATTTTAACTCACACAATTTGATACAAAATGCAACTAAGATAAATCAAGCTAACCTTTGTCCCTTCAATCACAAAACATACAAAAATGTTTTGATGTCATCAACCTAAATGATATGAATCATATACAATGTATGGTATCACAATACGATAAACAAGTTCAAAACATGAATTTGCTTTTCATCTGATTTTAATAACAAATAGATTAGTTCATTGACCTTAGAGGTAACAATCTACTGTCTGTGGTTGATTTGAAGTTTGTCTCTGGCGAAATATTAACATAGTGTTTGTGTTTGAGATGTACACTGTGTAAGTATAACATTAGAAAAACACTAGCATACCATCAAATTCGTAAAGTGATTGTTCTGTTTTGGAGTCACTATGTCTTCTTGGGGATCTACAAAAAAAATGACAGGATCGTTGTAAGTCCAGGAATACAATGCATATAACACATTAAAGAACTGAACAGTAACAGGTGTTGTTTTATAGAATCAAAGTTGACCATAAGGTATATGAAACAGGAGCATTTACTGCTAGGTCAAAACAATCAGGTGACACCATAGATGGCTGATAAATATATAACAATGATTTAGTGGGTAGACTTGATTGACTACCGCCGGTTTATCAAGGTGTACACAGGGATGGTGCACACGCATTCCGTTGGGGATACCAGAATAACACAAATGATTTTGTCGGTTGTAGATGGTCAAACATGGTGGTGGGGAGCGAAAAACGTAATCTGAAAGTTTATATTTCTGTTATATGTACTTAAATTAGCAAAATAATGTCCTTGCATATGAAGCTAAGAGTTGAAATATAATTTTAGAGTAGCTGTGCGAGTTTTATGATATCTATCGGGAGATGACATATTTGAATATGTGAACACTGTCAGTCGACACTTGATTGGATCCCTCAGACTAACTATCTAGAGCATATGACGGTGCACCCCAGTCATGACCCCGGTGCAATCGACCGGGACACTAAATCATGTCCATCCACTGCAAGCTACATTACTTCAATGGTGATATCACTGCATAGCAAAATGAGAAGAAGTCACGGATATGAACAGCGCCCTCTATCAGAGACATGAATTTACTTTTGTTTTTATGGTTGCCGCTGTAAATGAACAACTGTAAACCTAAATCATAAAATGGGAACATACATTTTTGTAGCAATAACTACAAAGTGAGTGAACAAATGCAAGGTAACAGCGTCTGCCAAACAGGTAGTGTATTGATCATATATAGCTTACCTTGATCTTGACCTTCTTGATTTATGTGGTGACCTTGACCTGAGCGAGGAAAACAATATAATTCATTGGTATGGGGTACAAAACATCAGTTTAAAGTGACAAATCTTATCTTTTTAAATATGAACCAAACGTATCAAAACTAAACAGACTAGACATAGAAGACATAATAAGGGACATCTTATCAGAAAATACAATGTACATCTTGTGCAATAGGCCTATCCAAAATTTGCCATGGTGGCGCTCTACTTCCTGTCTATGTGTACCTTGGGGTATACAAGGCATAGTTTACTTGGTTAACCCTCAATGTCTGAATAATACGCAAAACATCCCTGATTTACACTTCTACAGAATACCAAGGGAATGGTACTATGAGGTGATGATACCCCCAATTTGAGCACGGGCGCTGTATTCTCAATTTCCTGTTTGAAGTCTGCCATGGCCTATTCAAGGTAATAAGATGGTATATCACTCAATTCTACTGCATCATAATGAGATGTTCGATGTACAGTGTGCCCTCACATGCTGTATGTGGGGCTGACTGATGTGCATGGTGGGTAGGGGCAGCCATGTTGGTTTGGTGTCTTTGTATGTAAAAAATGTCTTTATCGTGTCTTGTCAAATAAAACATTGGAAATACCAATATTGTTGCGTGAATGGTTATAATAGGAATGAAAGGAAGTAACTTTTCCAAAAGATAACAAATAGTTCGCTATGTAACAGCATAGTTTGTGCAAAGGTTCCAAAAAGTTTCAAAATAAAAATAGGGTTGTCGGTGGCCGAGTGGTTAAAACCACTTGCCTCTTACCACTGCGGTAGGGGTTCGAACCCCATTCAGGGTTTGATTAAATTTACCACGCTGTAAGTAAGAAGAGTGTCGTTCAGATTGACTCTACCGAACAAGGCAGATTTCCCCGGGTATCCCGGTTTCCTCCTGCATTAACACTGACCCCATGAGGGATGGCCCTCACTGGACTTCTTGGGAGACAAGTGTTTATATGTTTAAAGAACTATCCAGTATAAGTAAAGATTATTTATTTTATTTATTTAAACTAACTTACCTTCGCCTTCTTGGGGATCGTGATCTGTAAGAAAAGAAATGTACACCACAATTTAATGGAAATTATAGATATTATGAAAAATCTAACCCTAAATTGTATCATTTCACATAACGTCATTCATATGACTATCAAACCCTATGATGTTCCAAACAGTCACTGCAATTCCTCTTGTAAACAAGCCTCATAGACAACCAGAAATCCAGCATTTCAAATGTTAAACATAGTGTAAACTGTACAAAATATCATTCTTTATACATTTGTGTAACAACTTTTTGAACCATATGTTTCGAATCACAGGGAAATCATTAAAAATTCAACCACAGACTGGCATATCAATATATTGTTCGCCAAACACTGTTCCACATCTGTTACTCAAGATCATTTATCAGGTACAAAGGGAAAATGAATTCTCACAGCAAGATATAGAATGTTATTTTGACAAATTCAATATACTTATATCTAGATACTATGATACAATGTTTACAGTTTTTTAAGTTTCATCTACTCACCTTGATCTACTTCTTCTAGATCTGTGTAATGGTGAGCGTGATCTGTGAAAACAGCAAGAGATATATTCTCTCTATTTACTACCATATCTTTCCTTGTCTATATATTTCATCATATTTTCCATGTACACATAGATGTTGCGTTTCCAATATTCCTCACATGGGATGGACTACTTATCTTTCTGTACTGACTTTACATGTTTACTTACAACTATTTCAAAAAGCAACTGATTTTCTGATAAAAACAGCACTGCAGTTGAATGATGTGTACACAGACTATTTTATGATATCAAGCATGTCAATACACCATAGGCTGGTTATCAAAAAGACAAAAGATTACACTATTTGGCCACTAGGGGTGCACTTCAAAAGTGGCTTTGAACCAGAAGGGAAGGTACTATAATTACCCTTGGAACAATCATCATTTCCCAGTGTTTCACGGCAAGTTGGTTGCATTCTCAATCAGTCAAAACATTCTGCCAACTTTATTTCTAATTTCATAATTTTCAGGAACTTAAGAGTTGTTTTAGTCACATTTTGTAGATCACTGCATGTACTACCATTGTAATTTTAGTCCTCACTTTTCCTAATATGGAGTGTCCTCTCATGACATTTTTATTTAAAATGACGACAATTATTGTAAAGAGTTATTTTACTTATGATTGTCTTAATAATAATTATGTGTATGTAAACTTTGTTAATATCTTTGTCACACAAAATATGACTCACATACCTTGACCTTCGCTTACTTCTTGGTGAATGTGATCTGGAGCGACTTCGGTGATGACGATCTAAGAGTAAATATTGACAAATATATCAGATAGCTATACATACATACATACATACATACATACATACATACATACATACATACATACATACATACATACATACATACATACATACATACATACATACATACATACATACATACATACATACATACATCCATCCATCCATACATACATACATACATACATACATACATACATACATACATACATACATACATACATACATACATACATACATACATACATACATACATACATACATACATACATAAATCATGATGCAGAAAATGTTATTTACATTCACTATAAATCATAAACCCATTATTATATTTTTATTTATTTATCTATTTATCAATTTATGTGGTTATATTATTTAAATCATAAATGATATTTCCATATCACTATATAGGGTACATAATGATAAAACCTTTACAGCCCAGATACGGGTTTTACAGACCTTAACCTCGGTCTGCAAAACCCATATCAAAGTTGTAAACATTCAAATGTATTATGTTATAGTCTCCCAAATGTTAGCAACTTGTGAGTGAATTTCATTGAACTTGACATTCACTAGACTGTAAGATACGTCGTGACGTTTCACCCTCAACGGCCTGTTAGGGGTTGCCTGATGTTTGAGGGCGCCCCATCACGGCGTACCTTACAGACTTGACATTCACTGGTTGTTGTAATTTGTTTTCAAGACTCAATGTCAAATAGATAACCATCAATTGTTAATTTCTGACAAAGTGACAACCAGTGACAGGTGAATCCCAGGTATGCTTAAATTAACATGTCACTTTATTTAATCAATACAGACAAATCATGATTGTTATGGGTTTAACAACACATGATGTAATCAGGATGCTATCACACACCAATAATAGCTATACATGACATCTTCATTCAAAGCCCTGTTCTAGTACATCCTAACTTACATTTGCATTTTTGTACAGCTCAGTTTTGTAACAGGTGGGAAATATTCATTATTAAACCCCAATGCGTAAATCCCATGGTCTTGGGTCACTACAATCTTATCAGTGGAGGTAAAAGGATTAAATAGAAACATTCTGCTGACATTGACATTGACAAATTTACAGCTGATTGCATAACTGATATGAACTTTAACCTGATCTAGTATATACTTCATACATGTACTATGCTTCATATGGGAAGTGGTATTTTAGTATGTTTGAGATACAGTAAACCTAAATATTTTTACTAGAAACTTTGCGATTTTAGAGTCTTCAGCTAGTTCTCAAAGAAGATTTTTACTGTTAAATTTAAGAAGGAATAATTTGTTATCTCACCTCTTCTTCTACGTTCTCTTGTTCTTTCCCTGGATGTTGATCTTGAACGCCGTCCTAAATTTTAAAAAAAGTTTTGTTAATACCAACTCTATTTCACAAAATATGAATATGACTTGCACAAAGGACTGGTTAGCGATGACTAGCTAGTCAATGGGGGGGGGGGGGGGGGGCAGCCACTATCAGAATGCCTGACAACAATTTTGTTAAAAATCTGCTCTTGAAACCACTTTTGTCATTGTTTTTCAAGCACAACAAGTAACAATGGAAGGAGGGAGAACAACGTGACTTATGAGATGTCAGAGAGGTGGGGGCTGTGAAATCAGAGAGTGATGAATTTAGTTTTTTTTATTTTAGTGAAGGTTTACTAGTAGTAGTACACATCGTTTTTAATTCAACTCAGTGCAGTAAAAAGGTAGACACTCTTGCATCCTGGTGATACGTCAATGGTATGTCTTGGTAGTGATTATTGCTTGTCGTACCTCAATACTGGAATAAACCATGTCTTTCACATGCAATATCATTCAAGAGGGAACCAAGCAAGTAGACAAATTCATTGTTTCTGCTTCTGCTTGATACTGTGCAAAACACCTTGCAGTTATCACACACAGGTAGTTGTGGAATTGATGTCCTGTTGAATGTTTACAGTTTATGGTGAGCTCTGGTTTGAAGGTCTTGTAAGTTTACTTTTTTGTCAATGTTGTTAGCACCCCTGTTGACCATAAGCTAACTGTAATGCTTAGAATATGGAATGTACAATAATGGCTCATGTGTCAGTCTACCAAGCAAGATTCCCTGATCAACGGAATGTTTTGTATATGGATCAAATCATGGTATTTAGAAGTCTGCACATGCCCAAGTCACAATACAACAATTACAATAACTCATCTCTCTTATTCACTTCCTTCATTCTGTGTTATACACATAGTATTTGGTATGACTAGCTCAGGAAATATACACCCTGTTCACTCTTACACTTTCTTTCATCTCAACGACATGTCAGAGTGAACCATGGATGTGTCAGAGGAGAATAGTACATTCATGTTTGGTACATGTATGACTATGGTAATACGACATGGCGCCCTCTAACAATAACGAAAAAGAAATAACAATAATACGGCAGTAATAATAAACACCACACAGCGAAGACAGTTTGAACTATCGCTATTTAGGTTGTTCTTGTTCTGATAGTTTGCTATCGATCGAGATTTATACATACTATATGTTTATCAATAAACGTTCAGTAGTAACTTGTAAGCACTTCCACAGTGTCACCTTGGCTGTTTATTGTGTACATCATATCACTACATTGTACATGGACCGTGCGTACAACAAACGTTGCCCTAAGCTCCACAATTTTAATATACAAATACTCCCTGTTGGCCACGAGTTCACAGCATTGCCAAAAAAACCACGAGCACAAGAAAACCGAAGTAAGTGTATGTACTCTGAAATATTAGAAAAGGTACACATCTAACGAAATAACTTGAAAATATAATCACCTCGTCTCGGTGAACGAGATCGACTCCTGCTCCGCGCCATCTTGGATATATACCGGAAAGAGTACTCCTCAGCGTATTCATCTTTGTCGAAGACGCTTGTACCACGCGTAAACTAGATGCCGGCAGGATGACTTTCGCTGTAAAACTTAGGTCACTTTCAAAAGAGCGGCAGAG